>NW_026988903.1:0-305278 GCF_030222135.1 Aotus nancymaae | reverse complement strand
TACAAATTAAAACTACAAAGATGTGCCACTAGCCCCCCACCAGAAAGGCTAAAGTTAAAGGACTGAAAATTCTCATTGTGGGTTAGGATACAGAGCAAGCTTATCTCAAAGAAAAGGAGTGCTTATGGCCTTTAGAAGACATGTGCAAGAAGGAATGTTAACAATAGTCCCACACTGGAAATATTGTTCATCATAATCTCAGTATCGATACTCATGGTGCTTTCGTGTGTTGTTTTTTGTTTGTTTATTTGTTTACAAACGTATAAACAGTGGTGAAAAGTCTGAGTTGTTAGACCCACACATTTCTAGCTGAGGTCTAACAATGCTCATTTCAGTTCATACAGAGATGACCAGAGAACGGCTGGAGACAGGAGGGGGCAGCACAGCACAGTGCAAGAAGCTCTGACTCTGGGGAGAGGTGGAAGGGATCTGAATCCAAGTTCTGAGGCTTGTCGGTGGGGGAACCTCAGGAGAGTCACTTAACACTTCTTAACTTTGTTTTCTCTTTTGTAATATAAAGAAAACAATATACCAGGATGAGTAATTTCTACGATTTAAGATTATAATCTCTGTGAGATGTATGTATATGTGTGTGTGTACGTATTTCCCCAAGGAGCAATGATTCAGTGTTTGCTAATTCAGGGTTCATGTCAGCTTTATGGAACGTAGCTACCAGGAATAACAAGAATCAATCGTGTGTGGGTTTGTGTGTGTATCAACTGTGTGTATATGTATAGACTATATACAGAGAAGAAATGCCCATGTTTTCATATATACATACATATATATAGTATACATCTTATATAAAGAAATGTGTGTATATATGTGGCATATATCTATCTGTCTGTAGATATTTACAGCAATATAAAAAGGCTACTGCTACAATCAACAACATGGATCAGTCTCATAAAAAGAGCATTAAGTAAAAGAATCCAAACTAAAAGAGTTCAAACTGCATATTTCCAGTTATATAAATGCCAAAAAATGCAAAATTAGCCTATAGTAAGAGTGAGCAGAGTAGTGGTTACCATTGGGAGAAGACTACTGACTTGGAGGGAAGGAGCCATCTGGAGTACCATAAATGTGGTTACATTGATACATACACACGTAAAATTTTAACAAGCTATTCACTCCAGATCTGTGAACTTTCTTAAAGTGTATAACACACTAAAATAATATTAAGATAAGGCAATACCTCAAGTATTTTTCTTGAAATTGAACACTAACTCATTAATTATAATTTCAATTTTTATCATCTTCATTTCAAAGATGTCTTATGAATACAGGGGTCTGAATATGTTTAGATATATCTATCATATACATATACCCAGAAGATTCTTTTATCTAGTGACACAGAGAACAGTATGATGCCTGGAAAATCAATAAGCCTAACTATGCCAGAATCTAGAATGCCAGATGATGGAATTCTTGTAACATCCTTTTGGTATGGTTGTTCAACCAATTTATGATAGTAATTTATAACGATATTACAGTAATAAACTGGTTGAACAACCACACCAAAAGGATGGTAGATAGACTAATGACTGTATAATGACATTCTCACATTTTCTAACACCCAACAAAGTAGGGAATATATTACTAATGTCACAATGTGAAGGAAAGTTTACTTTTATATGAAGTCATTAGTTTATCAATGGTTGAAAATAACTTTTGATTAACCAGAAGGCAATTGGATTTAATAATATTTCAACAAAATGTCCAATTAGAATTGCTCAGGTTAAGTGGATCCCACTTATACAGGTTATATAGACAGTGGGAACTCCGATGGGAGAAACTAGCAGTGTTTCTAATTTGCAACTAAACTGATTACTTCAAGGCAACTAAACAATGCCAGCTAGACTAAAATGCTGCAGATATAAGAAGAAAGAATCAAATTACTTTAGCACTAGAAAAAAAAGAAAAAAGCATACACAGAAGAAAATGGCTGACACCAGGACAGCAGAAAGTATCACCAATATGCCTAAGATATACTGATACTTACTGACACCTGCTCTCAACTCCCTTCCTGATCTTCATGCACATTGTTCCCACCAGCCACACCTTTCAATCTCCCCACAAACTCTCTATATATTTTTAAAACGAATGCCTGGAATTTTCAGTCAAAGGATTGATTTTCCAACATGTTTATGCTAAAAAGCAGTTCCAAAATATTTAAGCTATAATACACAGTTAGAATGTGATGTGGTGGCACACATGATATATATTTGAATACAGCTGCTTTAAAGCAGACTTACTCTAATGACTTATTAATTGCCTCTTTCATTTACAGCTCTGTTATAGTATATTACAGCACATACATGACACCTAAATTCATTACAGTCTGGAGTCGAGCCTACACACACACACACACACACACACACATACACCCACACACACAGGCACACACACATCAGGTTTCTCATTAAAATATGGAAAATGGAATGTCTTACACACTGAACACAAATTCGCGCAAGGTATTTGGTAGACATTTTAGTCTCTGAAAGCATCTGATTTTGTAATGTACCTCCAACTCCCTGTGTTAACCATGACATGGTCAAAAAAAGAAAAATTAGTTGTAAAAGATAAAATTCAGACATTTATTATGTGGTGATAGATTCAGTCAATCAGTAATAAATTAACTTACTTCCATTTTCAGAAGCAGCAATGTCAGTCCCTGGTTTCCTATGCAATGATGTTTTTATTTCACTTTTTCTTTCATATTGGCTAAATTTTGTCGGAACTGTAAGACTATCTCCTAGAAATAAGAAAAAGAAAAAGTCACTCCAGAAATTACTAGATGGTTAAATAAGAAATTTATGGTAGAATTCATGATGAACGTAAAAAAGTTTTCAAGTTAATGCGAGTATTGTTTGAACAGTGATCTAATAAACAATAAATTAATAAATAGATGAGTTTTAAATTCTGTAAGTCAACAAAGAAGTGAGTATATTCTCCTATTTGGATTATTTATTCAATGGCAATTAAAAAATTTAAGCTATCTAACACTATTGTATGCATTTAGTCAACACTAAACATATGGATATGTTTCTCATATACTGAATTTTGTAATATTGCTTTTGATTTTATCTGTTCACCATGAACAATCAGATAAAATGTATTAACACTACAAAATGCTAATTGCACTGATAATTAAATAACACTCTCGGCTTTCCTCATGCACTTCTAGATAATTTTCTTCTAAAATAAACAAAAGCAGAATAAAAGAGACATGACAACCTAATGCAATGTGTGATTATGGGTTGAATCCTAGACCAGGGGAAAAAATTAATTTTACTATAAAGAACATTAATGGTATAATTGGTAAAATTTATGGGAAAAGAAGGTTGTGAATGATATTGTTTTCAGTGGTAATTTTCTGATTTTCATATTTATACTACAGTTATGTAAAAGCAAAGCGATATCATTTCTATAACTTATTCTCTTAAAGAGCTCCCAAAATTATAATTGTATATTTAGAGAGAGTGAAAATTCAAATATGGTAAAATGCTAACATTTCAAGGAAATCTAGGTGAAGGGTATATAGGAATTAACTGAATCTATTTAAAAATAAAAGTCTTGAAAGCATAATACAAAGCAAAAGTACATACAATAGTCTTCATAGCATGCCATCTTTTTTTTTTTTTTTTTTTTTGAGACAGAGTTTCGCTCTTGTTACCCAGGCTGGAGTGCAATGGCAAGATCTCGGCTCACCGCAACCTCCGTCTTCTGGGTTCAGGCAATTCTCCTGCCTCAGCCTCCTGAGTAGCTGGGATTACAGGCACGCGCCACTATGCCCAGCTAATTTTTTGTATTTTTAGTAGAGACGGGGTTTCACCATGTTGACCAGGATGGTCTTGATCTCTTGACCTCGTGGTCCACCCGCCTCGGCCTCCTAAAGTGCTGGGATTACAGGCTTGAGCCACTGCGCCCGGCCAATATGCCATCTTTAATGTTCATTGTTAACTTATTTTTTTCTTTTGTTTTTATTTCCTTTTATTTTCTCTCCTCTGAGTAGTGCAGCCTTGCAATCTGTCCTTCCCTATATGGCTCCCAAGTCTTGCAGACTCTTCTCCATCTGATGGTGTGTTGCTGCCACCTACCGCCACACGTTTGAATAGTTCGCTACAAACAGACTTGCACAGCATCTTGTGGATGTTCATCCACAATAAATCAGATTCTCCAAAAGTAAGCGCCATAAAACACAGAGCCTTTGATTTGTCCTCCAGCACAGACCCTGAAATAGTCTTGTCCACAGAAGACTCTCATTCAATGACCAAATAATCTTTGTCCTGCCGCTAGCGTCATTCTGTGATCTCTTCTTCTTGGGCTAGGCTTACTTTTCTATTCAGAAAGAAAAATCTAGACCTCTTTCACAGGGGTGATTTATCTCAAAGACAAACAAAATGGTAAAAGCAAATTATTTACAGGATTACCCCATGGAGTGTGTAGTGTCATTGTGTGTTATGAAGTCTATTCATTCTGTCATTTCTCTAGGATAACATAACCCCATTAATAGCAGCTTTGGGTCATCCAATACAAACACTTTTTTCTAGCTCTCAATTACAATGTATTATTTATCACTTTATTCTTCTGTACATCATACTAAATAATTCAGTCTATCACACCAAGTATCTCTTATATATCACTATGAATGCTGCGTTTTCATTTCTTACCGTTTTGCAATTCACTGCCACTTTCCAACGTCTTTTCTGACTCTTTCTCTGATATACGGGCCACACTTTTCGAGGATGAAATACCTGGAGGAGTATGAAATCCATAGTATTCTCCTAATCGACCATAAGAAAAGTAATAGTTAGTATATTGATCACATCAAGTATTATAAAATACAAAAAATGTTTGATTTCTTAGCAGATTTATGACACATCTCCACAACTGCTCTTTTTTCTTCAATTTCTTCAGGAGTCCTTGTCCATAAACTAGAAGCATCTATAGGATACATTTTTTTAATTAAATTTTCCCAACGCCAAATAATGTGAAAATTTATAAACTAGAAAGAAAAACCCCAAATACTGTTTTCATGGATAGATTATGTTTTTATATGTTTAAAGTCAATAATTTTACATACTAGTAATAGTTTCAAGTTGCTACATTTTAAGTATTAAAGAGAATTAGTCAAGAGAAAAGAAAGGACTATGTATTATGTACTTTGAAATGAGATGCTGAATGTATAGACTCAATGTTGAGATGGTGTATGTTTATTTGGAGGTTGATGTAGGCATGAGAGACATGGAGCTGCAGCACACAGAAACAGTAATAAGTAGCTCTGTGTATTCCTAAGCACAGAAACTATGGTGGCCTGTGACCCACAGAAGGACACATTCCAGCACAAAGACAGAGTGAGAGTTTATTTTTCTTCATGTTTATCTTGTATATACACACTTTCTGGCACCACTGTTCTGGGTTGATATGGGAGGCAAAGGATGGACTAAACTGCAAAAACCTGGGTTCTAAACCTGTTCATACTCTTGTGAGGATGACCTAGAATAATGCAGATGACAGTGCTTTATAGATTATTAACTATTACATAGACCTCTGTAACTCAAGGATTAAATGTGAAGCTAATATATTATTAATACATATGTATATAAATAGAAACATGTGCATCAATGTGTTTTAGAAACAATTTATATAAAAAATGGAACTTATTAGTATCTCTCTATATATACTAATATATACACCTGTATATATTTAAGCATCAGATATGTCTCCCAACCATCACATAACAAAAAATTTCCAATCCAAATGATCTTAAATATGTTAGAGATAGAACAAATTAGAACATAACGAATTACATTTGTTTAATACAATTCAAGTAATGTTCTCAGCAAAATCTGCCTTATATATTTCATTATAAACCTCTATAGTTAAACATATATGTAGAAAATGTCGTGAGGTTTCTGAATGCGCATTATAAACCTGAGAAAAGGTCTACTAACCATTTTGTTTATCTATTTCCTCTTCTTCCTCAAAATTGGTTTTTAAAACTAAAGGACCGTGGATGGGTCGTGATATATTGTCCTCAGGTTTCAAAGGTTTCTGATTCTGGGTCTGGAGTGGAATTCCTTCCAGACTTTCTTTCTGTAGTGTCATATCTGCAGAGAAAATGCAACATTTTAGTCCATTAAAGATAAATGTGATGATAAGTATATTTGATAATCAATCATTGACCTCCTAATTAACTATATATTATTTTACAACATGTATAATAGTAATGCATTAATAGATTGTGTTTCTACGCATTAGCAATGAACAAACTGAAAATGAAATGAAAAATAATCCCACTTACAATAGCATCAAAGAGAAAAAATATTTAGGAATTAATTTTAAGATGTGCAAAATTTATATTCTGAAAAGATCGTTGAAAGAAGAAAAAAATGTTGTTGAAGGAAGTTCCAGAAATGTTGAAATGGAAAAATATCCTTGTGTATGGATTGATTTGTTGTTGGTATGGCAATATTTTCCAAATTAATCTATGGGTTCAATACAACCCTTATCAAAATCCCAACAGACTTCTTTGCAAAAATTGAGAAGCTGATTCTAAAATTTATATGGACATTACTACAAAACTAAAGTAATCAAGACTATCCGAACTAGCATAAAAACAAAAATAGGTCTACGTATCATTGGAATAGAATTGCAAGACCAGAAATAAACCTTTATATGCATCAATTTATGCTCAATTGGTTTTCATCAAGGGTACATAGACCATTCAATGGAGAAAGAATAGTATTTTCAACAAATGGTGCTGGGACAACTACATAGCCACATGCAAAGTAATTAACTTGCACAACTTCATCACATTATAAACAAAAATTAATGCAAAGTGGATCTAAGAACAAAATCCAGGAGCTGAAGCTATAAAACTCTTGGAAGAATCCTTAGGTTATACAAAGCTTTCTTAGATATGACATCAAAAGGATAAGCAATCATTGAAAAACAGCCAGCCCCCTGGCACATGGAGGTGAGCCACGACAGCACCTGTCAACAAGGCCTAGATTTTGCTGAAAAGCAGAAAAGCAGTTCCCAGCCCTCTCAGCCAGAGAGTGAAGAGACACTCAGAACCCCAAGGTGATGCAGAAAGAATGAGTAAGATCCAGCCTGGGCAACATGGCAAAACCCTATCTCTACAAAAAATACAAAAGTTAGTCAGGTGTGATGGTGCACACCTGTAGTCCCAACCACTCAGAAGGCTGAGGTGGAAGCATCACTTGAACCCCAGAGGTTGAAGCTGCACTTAGCCAAGATCATCCCACTGCACTCTAGCCTGAGCAACAGAGCAAGACTCTGTTTCAAAACAAAACCAAAACCAAATGAGATATCACTTCATACTACAGTGATTGCAATTATTACTTTTTTTTTTATTAAAAAGACAATAACAAGTGTTGACAAGGATGTGAAGAAACTGGAATCTTCATACATTGCAGTTGGGAATGTAAAATGTTGCAACTACTTTAGAAAACAATTTGACAGTTCCTCAAAAGGCTGAACATGGAGTCATCATAAGTCCCATCTATTCCATTTTCAGCTACATACAAAGGGGTGTAAAAATATATGTCCATATTGTACAAATGTTCATTTGTACACAAATGTTTATATCAACGTTATTTATAACAGTCAAAAAGTGGAAACAACCTAAATTTCCATTCTCTGATAAATGGATAGATAAAATGTGGCATATTCATACAATGGAGTGCTATTAGGCTATAAAAAGGAATAAAGTACTGCTGCATGTGAGAGCATGGATGAATTTTGAAAACACACTAAGTGAAAGAAGTAATTCACAAAACAATAATGTATGATTCCATTTATATAAAATAACAAAAATCTATTTGTAGAAACAAGAAGGAAATTAGTGACCGTGTAGGTTTCAGGAGTTGGGAAGAAATGAGGAGTAACTCTTAACGGGTGTGGATTTCTTTTTTGGCGTGATCCAATGTTCCAAAATGGAATATTGTTCTTTGATCCATTTTGAGTTAATTTTTGTAATGTGATGCTGTTGTGCTACTTAATTACTTTGCATGTAGCTATCTAGTTGTCTTCGCACCATTTGTTGAAAATACTATTATTTTCCCCATTGAATGGCCTATGTACTCCTGTTGGAAATCAATTGAACATAAACTGATTCATATAAAACTTTATTTCTTGTCTTATAATCCTGTCCCAATGGCATATAGATCCATTTTTATGCCAGTGAAAATAGTCTTGATTACTTCAGTTTTGTAGTAACTTGTAGATTTTGAAATCAGGAAGTGTAAGTCCTCCAAATTTGGTTTCCATTTTCATCATTTTTTTCACTATTCTGGACCCCTTAAATTTCCATATAAATTTTAGAATCAGCTTCTCAATTTCTGAAAATAAGTCCATTGGGATTTTGATAAGGTCTGCATTGAACCTATGGATCAATTTGGAGAACACTGGCATATCGACTACAAAGTCAATCTATGAACAAGCATAGCTCCATTTTTCAAGGTTTTCTTTAATTTCTTTCAACAATCTTTTGTAGTTTTCAGAATATGAACTTTGCACATCTTATGTTAAATTAATTTATAAGTATTTTTTCTTTTCGAAGCTATTATAAGTGGGATTTTTTCATTTTATTTTCAGTTTGTCCATTGCTACTGTAAAGAGACACAATCCATTATTGTATATTATTATTGCACCCTGCAAAGTTGCTAAACTTATTTTTAATAATTTTTAGATTTGCAGAAGTTTTAAGTAAAAGATCATGCTGTATCCAAATAGAGACAATGTTGCATCCTTCTTTCCAATCCGGAAGCCTTTTTACTGATTACATTGCAACAATTCCCTGTCTTGACTATAAATGATAATGATGAGCATCCTTGTCTTTTTCCCGATCTTAGGGGTAAGCTTTCAGTATTTCAGCGAGTACGATGTCAGATGTGGATTTTAAGTTTTTTTCTGTTTCTAGTTTGTGGAATATTTTGTGTAATGTATGTGTGTCAACTTTTATCAACTGCTTTTTATTCATCTGTTAAGATGATCGTGTGTCTTTTACTCTTTATTATATTATCATGGTTTATTATTATTATTATTTTTATTATGGAAATTTATTTCGGGAAGTTAAATCAACCTTGTTTCTGTATTAATCTCACTTGGTTATGGAATATAATCCCATTTTAAAGCTGTCAGATTTAGTGTAATTGAATTTTGTTGAGTATTTTTCAGTGACTGTATTCATAGAAAAAGCTGGGTCTGTAGTTTTCTTGTAATGTCTACGAACATCTCATAGACATGAGTTGGAAAGCATTCCTTCATCTTTTGCATTTTTGAAAGAATTTGTGACAAATTGGTACTAATTCTTCTTTAAATTTTTGTTATAATTCAATATTGAAGCCATCTGAGCCCGATTTTAATTGTGGCAATGTTTTTAAATACTTAATCAATCTCTTTATTCCTATAGAGGTATTCAAATGTTTTCTTTTTTTCTAGAGTCAGTGTTGGTACCCTTTGTGTCTTCTAGAAAGGTTTCTATTTTATCTAAGTTATCTAATTTGTTGAAATATAGTTGTCCACAGTATTGCCTTTTAATTCTTTTTATTTTCATAGTATTAGGAGTGATGTCTCATCTTTCATTCCTGATTTTAGTCATTTCAGCCTATCTCTCCTTTTCTTGGTCAGTCAAGTTAAAGATTTTTAATTTTCCTGATTTTATCAAAGAACCAACTTTTGCTTTCCCTGACTTTCTCTATTGGTTTTCTTTATTTATATTCTCTAGTTCATTAATTTCTGCTTTAGTTTTTATTATATGCTTCATTCTATTTGCTTTGGGTTTAATTTGCTCTTCTTTTCCAGTGTCTTAAGGTATAAGGCTAGGTTATCGATTTGAGATTTTTTTTAAATATATAGGAATTTACAACTTATAAATATTCTCCTAAGCACTGCTTTACTTACCTGCCATGAGTTTTGGTATGCTTTGTTTTACTTTTATTAAACACAAAGTATTGACTAATTGCCCTTGTAATTTTCTTGTGATCTCTTGGTTATTTACATGTGTATTATTTAATTTCCACATATTGATGATTTTCCCAATTTTTTTCTCTCTACGTTTGAAACCATTATATTCAGAAAACATACACTGCACAATTTCCATCATTTTAAATTTATCTGGGTTTGTCTTATCACCTAGACTGTGATCTATACTGGAAAATATTTCTTGTGCACTAGAGAAAAACGTCTATTTCACAACTGTTAAATGGAATGCTTTGCTGAAGTATCTTAGGTCTAGTTCCTTTACAGTTGTCCAAATCTTTTATTTTCTTGTTTACAATTGTTTGCATGGTATATATTTTCTATTCTTTTAGTTTCAGCTAATAGTTTCTGTTGAATTTAAAAGAGTGTTTTCTGTAGACAGCATGTGGTTTTATCTTTATTTTTATTCTCACAATCTCTGCCTTTTGATTACATTTTTTAATCCATTCACAATTAATGTTATTGATATAGTTGGATTCAGGTACACGATTTTACTTTGTTTTCTATATGTCTAATGTCTTTGTTGTTCTGCTGTTTCTCTTTCTTTTACACTGATGAATATTTTCTAGTATAATATTTAATTCCTTTAATCATTCCTCATTTTTCATAGTATTTTTTTATTTGCTCTATGGCTTACTAAATATTTCTGAACATCAAAATCTATTTCACATTTATACTAATTTAATTCCAGTGATATATAAGAGGTTTCTCCTATATAGGTCTATTCCCTCTTCCTCCTTTCTGTGCTATTATTGTTACATACGTCACATTTCTATGCATGACAAACCCAATAACACATTGTTATATTTATTACTTAAGATAATTGTATGTCTTTAAGGAGATAAGAGAGGGAAAAAAGATCAAGTATGTTTTTATAGTTTGTTCTATAAACAGAGACTAATCATATTTTTATTTATAATTTCTAATTCTCTTCATCTGTTCCTATGGATTTGTGTTACTATCTGGTGCCAATTCTTTGCCATCATACAGTTTTGCTTCCATCTGCCTCCTTTGTGTGGCTATTGTCGAATATAGTACATTTCTAAATATTACTGGCTTAAAAAATATAATTTTATATATTGTTTTACAAACTTTTAAAACAGATTATAGAAGGAAGAGAAATATGCCCTTATGATGGTTTTATAGTTACACAACTACCTTGATCAGCATACATTGTTTCTTCATGTGGATTTGAAATACTGACTCAGGTCACTTGCTTTCCACCTGAAAATTTTCCTTTAGTATTTAAGGTATGCATACTGGCAACAACAAATTCTCTGTTTTTGTTTTCTGGAAATGTTTTCATTTTGCCTTTAATTTTGAAATACAGCATTTAAAACTGGTTTTCTGGACAAAGATTCTTGGTTGACCCTGTTTTTTCTTTCAGCCTACAGTGAAAACTGCCTATATTGTTTCTGACGATAAGGTAGCTGTTAATCATACTGTGGTTCTATTATATGTAACAAAACATTTTTATCTTGTTGTTTTCCAGAATTTGCCTTTATCACCGGTATTTATCATTTTTAACATGATGTGTCTGGATGCAGATATATTTGTGTATATCCAACTTAGAGTTTGTTGAGCTTCTTGTATATGCAGATTAACTTTTAACCAAATTTGAGGAATTTCAGCCATTAGTTTTTCCTTCCTTACATTTTGGTAAAATGCCTCATATTTCTCTTAGGCTCTGTTCATCTTTCTTTCATTTTCTCTTGGTTTTTCGGATTGCATAATTTCTGTTGATTTATATTCAAATTTACTGGTTCTTTCTCTTGCAGTTCTCAAATCTGCCCTTGAGCCCTTATACTATATTTTTCCATTTCAGTTATTGTGTGCTCAACTCCAAAATTTCAGTTCGTTAGGGTTTTTTCATAGTTTTTACCCATTGATAGTCTCTACTTGTTAAAATGTTCAATGAGCATTGTCTGCTCATGAACGCTTTTCAAAGAAGACATATACACAGGCAACAAGCATATGAAAACATGCTCAACATCACTAATCATTAGAGAAATGCAACGCAAAGCCACAATGAGATACTATCTCACACTAATCAGAATGGCTATTATTAAAAACCAAAAAATAACAGATGCTGGCAAGGCTGCAGAAAAAAGGCAATGTTTATACACTACTGGTCAGAATGTAAATCAGTTCAGCCATTGTGGAGAGCAGTTTGGCAATTTCTCGAAGAACTTAAAACAGAAATACAATTTGACCCAGCAATTCCATTATTGGGTATATACAGTCTACTGTGAAGACACATGCATGCGTATGTTCATCAAAGCGCTATTCACAATAGCAAAGACACAGAGTCAACCTAAAGGCCCATCGATGGTAGGCCGGATAAAGAAAATGAGGCATATATCCACTATGAAATACTACACAACCATAAAAAAGAATGAGATCATGTCCTTGGCAGCAACACGAATGGAGCTGGAGGCCATTTTCCTAAGGGAACTGACACAGGAATCGAAAACCAACATTGCACCTTCTCACTTACAAGTAGGAGCTAAACATTGAGTACACATGGACACAAAGAAGGGAAGAACGGCCACTGGAGCCTACTCAAGTGCGGAAGATGAGAGGAGGGTAAAGATTGAAAACTACCTATCAAGTACTATGCTTATGACCTAGGTGACAAAATAATACATACATCAAACCCCAGGACATGCAGTTTATCTTTAGAACAAACCTGTATAAACAAACCTGTACCCCTGAAGCCAAAATAAAAGTTGAAAAAAAATCGATGCACAGTTGAACATCACATTCCTCTCACAGGAGGCATTCTATGGCCTTCTGTGTTTCTATAAGTGAATTATACATTTCTGTTTTTTTGCATGTATCATAATCTTTTACTGAAAACTCAACATTTGTGACAATATATTGTAGTAACTCTGAATATTGATCTCCCGCCTTAACCTGAAGCTTGTTGCTGTTTGCTTTTTAATTTTTGAGTGACTTTGTTGAAATACTTGAGTAAAATCTATTTTCTCCCACAATATGCAGCCTCTGTTGTCATTCCTCAGAGGATGTAGCCTTGGCATGTCCATGGTAAACAGGGATAACAAGGGCTTTAGCAGGATTCATTTTGCCCCTTTCCCTATTTTCTCCGCTAAGTTGTCCACCTCTACTGGTATCACACTGAGATATTAGCTTCCATACATTGCTGGCTTAATGCTCTGTTGTGTCATCAATGTATAGGGCATAAATTGCTCCACAGTTTAACCTGAGCAAATTCTGACTCCTTCGGAGAGCTAAGCTTGGAGGCCAATCTTCCAAGTTTGTTCCGATCCCAAAAGAACTATTTTTAATTGTCTCTTTACCAGGTTGTCTTTGGTAAACTTCTAGCTGGTTTGCAGTTTAGTTTGCTCCTCTCTCAGAGAGACTAGCCTCCTCTTAATTACTTATCTCGAATCACCACTGTTTTCAGAGCATCCATAATTTTAAACTTCCCCACACTATGTTCTATTTCAAATAAATTTGGTTTTTTTTTGGAGCGCTTCAGAGTTTTCTACTCTCTACCTGCACAAAATCTCAGTGCTAATGCTAAGAGCAGGGATAGTCACTAAATTCTTTTGGAGTGACACCCCTGTTTTACAATTGCGGCATGAAGCAGAGGTGCTAATTTCTGGTCTTTATGACTTGTGCCTCCTGGCATGGGACCTCCACCCATGCTCCATCTGAGGCAAAGGTAATTGGGGTCCAATGATTCCTAGTCTGCTGCATGTGAGATAGAACTTTTGCTTTATGCATGGGGCTGGTGAAAACAAGATTCAAATCTCTTGGAACTTTTGCTTTATCAAGGGGCTTAATGAAAACAAGATTCAGGCCTGAAAAATAGAGCTCTAGCAACATGGAGTTGGGAACTGGGGAGGATAAGAAACGTTAGCAGCTTTCTTCCCCCCCAGACACATACTATAGTTCTTGACTAGAATCTAGACATAGAAAGAGCTCTATGTTCTTGGCTCCATCCATTCAGAGTAGAGCTTCTGTCACACTAAACTGAGAGGTGGTGAAAGGAGTGGGTCGTGGTTCCAATACAACAGACTTACCATTTCTACTGGCTTTAATTAAGATTATCGTTCTTGTATTTTTACAGTAGATGATAAGTATCAAATAATTATAAGATGTCATTAGATAAATTCATAATAAGAATGAGAAAACTTTTACCTTTAACGTCAGTATTGAAACAATGTTGAAAATTACACCCTTTGCAACTATTTAAACTTATCATTTGAAAGTTTAATGAAAAACGTCTTAGTGGATATTTCATCACAAATAAAGACCATTGTTCATCACACCTTTCTATTACATGTGTTTAAATACACATCAGAGGGAGAAAGAGATACGATGGGAAAGAGCACATTTAGTTAACAGAAACTAAAAACCAATTAGAAATATGGAACAAATAATTCAAGTAACCAAGTAATGCAGTAAAACTTCAGACACTGGTAAGTTTACCTCTCTGCAATGATTGAAACAAAAATGTGCTGAATTTGACAGATATTATTATATCTTTGTTAATTAGAGTAACTTTCCTATGAGATCACAAATACCAATGGTCTTTGCATTTTAAGAAACTACTATAATGCACTTTCCATGAATTTATACATAGATAATTTTTGTCACCTTGATTTTTCTACCCAAAGCATAGCTTCATGTCACTAAGATCAACTTTGATGTGATCACATGTATTTCACATAACTCTTTTGAAAACTATATTTTTAACAAATATTGTATAGTAATTATTATTTTGGCTTGTTCTTTAACATATATTTTTTGCTCTCATTTTAGGTCAAGTATATCAGGGCATTTTTTAGGGAATCACCTTTTTCCCATTTTCAATCTACTTAATGTGAGTAACGACGACCCCCGGGACCCAAAGATTAGCTAATCCCCTAGCTTGAACAACTATTAAGGATGAGCATGTTTTCTACATCGTTAGATGAGATTCAATACTCAGGCTTTAGCTGAATGAGAAAGACTTATTTCTTCTGATGTTAATTGAGAATGATGATGCTAATGAAAAGACTGATTACTCACTCTTTGCCAAGAATTCTAAACTATTGAGTATTTATCTGTTAAACGTCTAAAACCCAGTGACAGATACTATTACTATCTCTACCATACAGATGAAGAAATTGGCCCACAGAGATATTAAGTTGTCCATGTTTATAGTGGCAAACATGTGGTAGGTTGATGTTTCAAGCTAATCTGAGCTAGAGCTACTATTCTTAATCTAAGCCTATTCTGCTCCAAAATCTAGGTCTGGAGTTTCTGGAGTAACTGCAGTATATAGAGAAGGACAACTGGCTAAGAGCCAAGAGTTGGTGAAGGAAATATGGATCCAGCCAGGTCTGGGGTCAGCTCTGTCCCTAATCTCTTCAATTATATTAGCCAAGAATTCCAGTTTTCCCATGAATAAAATTGAGTTGGGGTTCTCTCCTTAAAACCAGTAATGTACTGGAGTGGGCTCAGATAAGCATGTGAGAACTGAGAAATTTTCAGGAATTTTGCAAGTGTACTGATGTCACATTTATAGCTTGAAATTGGCTGTAGAGAAACTATTTGCTTTACGCTAATTGTCAAATGTGAAAAACCAGAGCGATTTTGTTTTGGATTTTTTCCAGTTGGTTTTTCTGGGGGAGGGGAGCGAGGTGGGGGAAAAGAGCCAGTTGTTAAAACATTTAGCACTACTCCATCGTTTATGACCAAGACAGTCTCTACAAGAACTTACAATAGACTATCATATCACATCATATCATGCCAGGGCATTTCATTCATGAACATCTACTTTACACGCTTTCTCAATTTTCAAAACAAATTCTGTTTTTTGAAAACAGATGTCATCAACATTATCATCATAATGCAGTATTTCCTACTCCTATAAATACTTCCATAGCTAGAACACACATGCAATACAAAACAAGTAGGTTAAAAGAAACTTTTGTATAAACAAATTATTTATAACCAAACAAGTTGTTTTTATTTAGATTCACTAGGAATTGGGCACTGTCCTCCTCTTGTCCTTCAAAGAGTACAAGAAATGCTAACTTTTGTAAAATTCACAGAGCGGAGGTTCTTCACAAAGCATTTTTCTTCCCCTTTCACTAGTTCTTTAAGGGCACCCGCATGGAATTGTTTGCTTAGGGCATTAGGGCAAATCTATACAATGCTTGCGTAGATTTTACAATAACTAATTGATCTTTGTAGTATTTTTGCAAAAAAAAAATATTTTAATCTAAACGTAATTAGGAGGAAACAAATGAACAAATCACCTTAGAAGATATCCTACAAAACAACTGGCTTGAACTCTTAAAGTTTATATGACATGGGGCATGTGCAGTGGTTCATGTCTGTAATCCTAGCACTTTAGGAGGCCAAGGTGAGAGAATTGCTTGATCCCAGGAGTTTGAGACCAGCCTAGATAACATGGTGAGATCCCATCTCTACCAAAAATTACAAAATTAGTTGGTCATTGTGGCATGAGCCTGTGGTCCCAGTTACTCAGGAGGCTGAGGTGAGAGGGTCACCTGGGCCCAGGATGTCAAGGATGCAGTAAGCTGTGTTCACACCACTGCACTCCAGCCTGGGCAACAGAGCAAGATTCTGTCTCTAAACAGACACATGTATAGGACAAGGAAGGAAAAAAAATCCTGGGAAATTTTTAAAGAGATAGAAGATTTTTAAAAAGAGATTAAATAGAGACATGACAACCAATTGCAATGAATGATGCTTAATTGGAAATTGGATGAGAAAAAAAAACCAACAATTTTACGGCTGTCGTACCCAACGTTTGGTCCCAAGAACCTACGAGCTTATTATAAATTCAGAACCTCAGCCTCCAACCCAGATATACCGAATTAGACTACAATTTAAACAACATTGTCAGGTGATTTCGGTGCATACTACATTTTGTGGAAGCATTGCTATTACAAGCATTATCAGACAAGTAGAAAATTTTGATACAGATTGAATATTAGACATTGTTGATTCTATCAATTCTATCAACATTGATAGAATTCTCTATATATGATAGTCATGTGTGATTATATCGGAGAATGCCCTTGAACTTAGAAGGTACATGCTGAAGTATTTAGCAATGAAGTGTGAGAATATTGGCAACTAACTCCCAAATGGTTCCAAAAAACAAAAATAAAGAAATACGTGTTTGTACATTATATGCAGATATATAAATACAATCAAGGAAAAAGAGAAAGTAAACGTGACAAAATGTTAATTGGTGAATATAGGTGAAGAACGCATGGCTGTTCACTGAACTATTCTTGTAAATTAAAGAATAGTAAACTATCTTGTAAGTTAAAAAATGTCTCAGAAAGTTGGGGAGGAAACAAAAGTATAATGAAGCATCAGTTTCACTGGTGGTCTAAGTGGTGACTGAGAACTGTTTTGGTTTTTGGTGGTTGTTGTTTTAAGCTCACCAGTTAATTCTAATGTGGAGCCAGAATCGAGAGCATGGGGCTGAGACAAACATCAGATGGGGTACCTGGGCTTCTGAGCTTCATGTAATGTAAGGGAACATGTTTCAGAAAAGAGGGAAATATATATTGAGAAAGAGAAAAGAAACCTTATTTAATGGAAGTACACATAACTCAGAAGTGCTATAATATCTCACTCTATACTGTAAATTAAAAGGGAAAGGGAGTCTTCTACTAAATATGAAGAACTTTAATAGCTTTGAAAAGAAGTCTATGGGGTAGGATGGGATAGAATTAGCCCCTCAGAGGGCAGAAGCCAGATCAGGAGGTCTGATGCATGGTCATTCAAATGACAAAAAGCACTGGAGTACACTTTAAATGTCATGTCTAATTTTTTTGTGAGACGCTTTTAGAGTCACACAGAACTATGTTTAAAGTCAGAAACTGCCACTTATGAGAAGTTTTATATTGCCTAAGATATTTGGCCTCTACACCTCATTTTCTTTATCTGTAAAGCCAGGAGACTATACCTATTTGGCCAGTTTTTATGATGATTAAATAAAATTAGGCATGAAAAGTGCTCAGTATAGCACTGCCATATGGAGCACGCTTAACAGATTATTCTAGCCCTAACACTGGGTATGTGATTTTCTGATTTCTTATACCTCCACTTCGTTTTTTAAAAGCCATAATGAAACTGCAAGTTTACACGGTCCTATAAAGCAAGTTGTGGAGGTCTTAAACATGACTAACAAATGTTAAGCCTGAAGAACGAATATTTGAGTTCCTGCTTTTATTTTTTTGTAGGTTTGGATACTCTTTGGTCCTTGGATGAGAATGGATGCAGTATGTAGTCAGGATAAAGAATCTCCCAACCAACACAAATTATCCCAGGGGCTACCATTCGGTGTGCTGTGGCATTTCCTTAAGCCCTCTCTTTCTTCCCCAGAGAGGAAAGAACTAAGTTGAAGAACTTTTACCCTTATAACCATTATAAATTGTCTTCTTCTTTTCTGAAATATACACGCACGCAAATTAGCCTGTGTGTACTGACTCAAATATTCAAGTAAAATATTTATTAAACTATTTAAAAACAATTTATTAGCAAGTGGCTTTTCAAGACTTCACATAAAAGGCAGGTCATAAATACATAGGCTAGACATTCTAAAGAAAGCTGACCAAAGTTTCGTTTAAAGTGGCCAAATCAGTTGT
Source organism: Aotus nancymaae (assembly GCF_030222135.1). Classification (NCBI taxonomy): domain Eukaryota; kingdom Metazoa; phylum Chordata; class Mammalia; order Primates; family Aotidae; genus Aotus; species Aotus nancymaae. The sequence goes on along the minus strand of NW_026988903.1, from coordinate 286,619 downwards.
CAAAGGCATCACTGGACACTGACTGAGAATAAATAATTATCAAATGATTCCATTCAATTGTTCACTACAGAATAAAATGGCAACTAGCCAAGAAAAGATGAGCAATTTCCATGTTCAAGCTAGCTACTGTGTTTGGAACAAAATTTTCTTCAGCAAATTTAAGAACAAATAAAAAACAGTTTGTCTAAGAGAGTACACTAACCTCTAATGTATACCATAGGAGAAAGAAGAAGTGCTTACCAGGCTTGCAAAGAAAGCATGGATTGTACTCAGAAAATGTCTAGGGAATTCTTATGGTAAATATAAACAAAATTATGTTTTCTTAGCATTCTCAATTGGTTTAGCAGCTGTTGGCTTTTAAACTTAGAGATAATAACCAGAGGGATTATGTTGTCTTTTAAAATTCCATGGTTTAGAAACATGTAAATAAAATATCTTGGATGTCCTGTCAGCCTGTACCAGCCAATTTGTCTATGGTAGATATAGCAGAGCCTTAATGTCTTGTGTTAAGACACAGTTTAATGTATTTGCTTTGTAGCACAGCCAAACATTCATCTAACATATTACATACTTGCTGCAATTACTGTTTGTTGCCCAGGAGAGAACTGTATAAAAACCTTTTCTGGTAACAACGTAAAAATAGGCAAAGAGGAACACAGCAAAACAGTCGAATTAAATTACTAGTAGACATGATAACTACTAAACTCCAAGTAATTAAATGTGCATATATATCTTGACATTTTTATTTATCTTCATGTTTTCTAAAATATTCCTTGCACTTAAAAACTTATTCATTTTCAGAATTGCATAATACATTAAAACCACTTATAAATAGTTACCTGGATATATCTTTTCACTTTTTGAATATGTTTTTGAAGAAGGAATTCGTTTTGGCCAGGCTGAACCATTATATGATGTTGATATATGTTTGTCTGAGGGAAAAAAATCCAGGATTAAATATTTTAGAACTTTAAAATCATATTCCAAGGGTGTTTCAAAGTTATAAACATCTCGGGGTGAAGCTATTCTCTAAGGAATTTATTTTACCATTTCAAAGCTAAGGCATCAGGGATACAAGTGAGTTTATTAAGACAATATAAGTTATAAGTGAACATGGTTACAGATTATTAATTGGCTGTTCAGTGCTTCAAATAAAGATAAGATACAGGAGAGGATGATATCTAAATGTAATAAAAATTTTCACTGCCTGGCTTAATCATAGTTTTACATAAGTTCTGCTAGTGTCTGTTAGAGCTTTTATTTAAAAACTGTGAAACTCTGAGGTACAGGCCAAGTCCTGTGTCCTTCCATGAAGTGACTTCCATGATTGCACTAAGTAGCATGATGAAGTAGTGAACTCACTATCCCAGACAGCCAAAGCATTTATATCCTGACCTGGTCCTTCAATACTTATTTTTCTCTGACATAGCTACATTTCTAATACTATCTAACAATGTTATATTTGTGTTTTCAAATATTACTATGCAGCTGTATTCTCAAACATGATCCACAATACCAATAATTTGCTTTTCTCTTGTGTTGACATTTGCGCTAATGGTGCAAAAGAAATACAGAGTATAAACTCTGGCACCTTCATACAAATCTAGACATTGACAACTGTTCTAGTACTCATTGTATTCTTCACAGCCATCCACTTGCAGTTAAACAATAATAACAATAAATAAAATAATAATAATAAATAAAATTAAAAGCCAGTTTCACCTAAGAATATCCTGATTTACATATACACATTCCTATATCGTTCTAAAGAAAAGAGAAAAATAACTCAAATAATGCAAATGTCTATTTAAATTGTATAAGAAACACCTACTATGTACCCATAAACAACATGTTTATATACACCTACTACGTACCCACAAACACAAAATGTTTATGGGTACATAGTAAGTGTATATAAACATGTTGTGTGGGTACATAGTAGGTGTATATAAACATTTTGTTTGTGGGTACATGGTAGGTGTATATATTTCTTAAATTATAAAAGAAACTAAGAAAGATATAGTCTTATGCTTCCGAAAGTACAAAATATTCAGAACTCCACTAATCAGACCATGAACAAGGAAAAATACAAACATGAAATCATACAGAATTGAGCAGCAGTTTGTTAAGTTGAAAGAAATGAAACTCAACTTCAAAAGAGCAAAATCCATCTGAGAAACAGGAAGAAAAAGAGATTTGGTTCTCTTCTCCCTGGTAGCCTTGTACTTCCAGACATATACTATGACTCTGCCTATTACATGATGAAATGACTTAGAAGCAATCTATACATGGTGAGAGGGATAAGAGGTTGTCAAAAATATGGCAGTTAATCCCCAAACTAACCCTTTCAGAAAATAATCATGAAGGCCTACAGAAATGGCAAGGCACTAGTCTGACGGTGATAACTGAACAATGTAGTTAATGGAACAAGAAAATGTCAGCCATTTAAAAACAATCCTCCAGAGTGGCATGAAGCTGTCCAGGGGGAACAAAGTACAGTGCTCTCATAAAAGAAGAAGAAAAACACTCTAGGGAGGTGCAATGTGAAGTCATTGCACTCACAACGTGAGTTTTCTTCCACATCCCTTAAATCACGTGCAGGAGTGCACATGGAAGAAATCTTCTCACTAGTTTCTATGGTGGTGATGGCCAGGAAAAAGAAGAGGGGAGTAGGTAGCAGTGAAGATTAGCCAAGCCATCAGAAAATTCCATGGGAATGCCAACCACAGACAAAAGTAAACCACATCAAGAAAGGACCTCTCACCTGGACTGACGTTGGGTTTGGGTTCCTTGTTAACATGGACTTCATTGTAGGACCCCTGTGTGGGCCTGCTGCGGGGAGGTGCATTCAACGAGACACTCCTGACGGCATCTCTTTCAACGTGAACATAAGATGCGTTCTCAGTATTTCGATTTTTATTATTGCGATGGTAACTCATTTTATTTTGGGGACCTGGGGTCTGTACTGCTGTAACGAAAGGCAGGAGGGAGTGAGGAATAAAACACAGGCTGGTTTCACACCCATAAATAACATATTGCACTGTAAGTGCTTGATGGCATAATGGAAGCCAAAATAATGAAGTTTAGAGTTGAGTTGACACCTAAAGTAACATCTATGTCACATGACACTAATTTGTTTTTCAGGTAGAAGATATTTGATATTTACTCCCTTTTAAAATTACAATTTAGAAATATCAAATGTATGGACACTTTACCTCTCTGCATTCCAGAGCCAGGAAAGTTCTTTGGTTCGTCATAAATCCATTTTGTTTTTTTCACACCTTTAAAATGAGGGTTCCTCGGCTGGACATCGTTCACTTAGAAAAGATACAAATTTTACAGTTTTTTTAAGAGATGCTTTTATCTTTGAAATTACTGTGGGTGATAATTACATATCTGTGCATTCACATGTCAAGCAAGAGTAAAAAATAAATGTACTACCCTAATACTTTACTTTTTAGAAAAAAAGGTGATTTATTTTTAAGTGCCAAAAAAATCTATCTTGGAAGTAGATTGATGAGATAACCTTCAATAAGTAGCTTTCCTCAAAGAAAAATACTTTTCTCCAAACGAATGTGTGGATTCTTTTAACGGAACATAAAATTGCATTCAAAATATAATTATAAATATCATTATAATGCTATTATTAAGTAGTTTTAGAATCATTATTTTCAACATGAATCTTTTTGTACTTTTTAGCCAAAACTACTACTTCTTAAGAAGTTGGATTAACATGAAATACTTTCAGTGAATTTTACCTTATTCTTTTAAGGTCTTAAGTTGGGTGTACAGAGAGTTTGGTCAAGACTAAGTAATCAGAATTTGTAAGTTCTAAGAATATTAAATTTTCACTTTGTATTTGCATATTTTCACATCCAAAATTTTATATATATTCTCAATTTTTCAGGAATTTCTATGGTACATATCTCCAGAGAATTTTTAAACAATTTTGTAGAGGGGGCATTCTGTCACTTCACTGTGCGGGGCTTCTGAAAAATCACAAGTGACCACTGCACAGAGAAACTGATCACCAAATGTGCAGTGTAGATTATACTAGTTTTCTACAGTAGACTAATACATCTTTCTGTGCTCTCTCAGTTTAAGCTTTAAGCCCTCAATAAAGATCTGATTCACTGTCCCTTCCTCAAACATCATAGCCCTGCTCTACTCCCAAGCTGCCAGTCCAATGATTTGGAATCCATATTTTTAACAAGTGCTAGTGAACTGGGCTTCTTGGAGGCAAATCACAATTATTCCTATCAGTGTCAGGCTGCGATCCAAGAATATTTTAGGGGTTCAATACATAAAATAAGGAACAAAAGAAAGAAGGGAAGGGATCGGAAGATTCACAAGTCTTCACTGTATCAAGAGAAGTAGTTCATTGAAATGAATGTCAAGGAGAAGCCAAACTAATATAAAATAATCCAAAATGTAATAAAAAGCTGTCAATGCATCATTCCACTATGGGTGAAATTTAAAATGTTATGCTAGTGAATCTTCCAAAAAGGTAGTATATTATTAATTTTAAGACCCAAATTTAAACTAGTGGGAAAGCATATAATCCACTAGGACCTACATCACAGTTCATTGTCAGTTAGTAGAGGATATTGTGTCTTTAATTCTTAGTTCTGAATAATTTTGAAACTTTTTTTTCCTTTCTTTTTAAAAATTCTGTTTTAAATAACCAATACAAATCCATGGCAAGACAAATATATCTAAGGCCAAAAAGTGGTAGAGCTATTGTCTTACTTGAAGAGGGATCCTTTCTGCACTTCATACTGATATTCTCAGTAGCATTTAATACATGCGTTGTAGGTACTGGTCGGGTAGCTAGGGAATGCTTTGGATGAGCACTGTGCTTGTTATCTTTTAAAGGAAATTAAGAACATAAAACGTCAATATTAGTTTTAAAAAAATTTCAGTTGGTATTTCACTATTCAAACATTACATGATGGGAACAGTTCTTTAAAATGATATATATGTTTATTAATTGTGAGGAAAGCATCATTAACATTCCCTAGTTGCCACATGGATTTCCAAATGTCATCAGTAACAAAATAAAACTCTGAAACTATAGCCATTATTTTCAATATGTAAATAAATAAATGTGGCAATATATTTAATAACTCCATACAAAAGTTTTAAAAGGTTTTAAATTTTTATGATGAATGGTCCCATTTAAGTTGGGGTTCTGAACATATTTTAAATATAACAACTTTAACTTGTCATATGCTTTGAAGCAGAACTAACTTCTTGTTACATGCTTTGGAGCAGAACTCCTTGGTAGGGCTTTCCACAATGATGAAAATGTTCTAAATCTGTGCTGTTCAATATGGCAGCCATTAGCCTCCTGTGACTACTGAGTACATGGAATGTGGCTAGTGCCAATGAAAAACTGATTTTTTATTTCATTCAACTTTAACTTAAACAGTCATACATAGCTGGCAGCTACTATATTAGTATAGCTTTAAGAGTTTCTTTGATGGATTGGGCAAAACCTTTCCATCTTTGAGTGATAAAATGAGAGAAAGATTTACAATTTTCCGCAGAAATAATTGGATCACTAGTTCCCTTTCTTATGCTTGAGAATATTTAATGGTAGAGATAGTAGATAAAATGGGTTTGCATTTTGATTGAGAGTATGTGAAGCTCCCTAATTACAGGACAGCTGTATTTTTAGTCTGTGACTGAGGGGCACTCAGCAGAGAGACACCACATGGTGGATTCTAAGCACAGTTAAAGGTAGTGTAAAACTATAGTGGATATATTTTATCACATGTCTTGATTATTCACAGACTAGTGTTAGCAACAAGTATAAAATATACAAGTCTTTTCAAGATTAAACTCTTTAAAATTTTCAAAATATTTTCTAAGAAAATTCATTTACACTGATACTATACATTAAAGGACTTGGTATTACCATTTAAGAGAGCCAGTAACTTTAGAACTAGCAATACTCCTAGAAATTATACAGTTCAACAGGCTATTTTTCAGATAAGGAAAAATTGTCATGGTCATACAATTATGGACAGAGCCAGGACTGGAACCTTAGAGCTCTTGATTCCTATTCAGTGCATATGTGGATTTATTACCATTCCTCTTATACTGGTTTTTATAACGAGCAACCTTATCTTTAACTCGTCTAGCCAAATTACAAATGAATCAAAATTATATAATAATTCATTATCTTTAGTATTTGAACATTTTGATATGGTGATTTCTTTCTCTTTCATTAAAGCTTCCTTTTTCTTCCTTCCAAGAAACATGATCCTCTGTGGAACATAACAGTCACCTCCTATGACAAAACCTTTCTGTCAGTGGCAATAATGGCAGAAAGTGATACAAACTACCTTTCAATACAGGAATATTTTCTACAACACCCCTTTTGTCCACCTTTGTTTGGACACTTCTCTGTGATACCATACCTGTCTCCATACATTTATATGTTTAGATTAATATATGTGTATCAATATATATGTATATGAATACACAGTATGTAAACTTACATATAAATAATTGCAAGAAAATTCATAGTGTCAACAAAATTTTCCTTAATTTATAATCATCTTTAGTCCCACCCTTTAGAGATACTCAAAGTAAATGTAATTTATCTTCCATATAAAATCTTCAGATATCTTAAAGCAGTTTTCATGTTTCCCCAAGGTCTTCTATCTTCCAGGATAAATATTCATAGTTGCTTTAAATATTACATACAAAATTCCAAATTCCTTTACCGTACAAGTTACCTTTTCTTAGCATAAAATATTTATGTCAGCCGGACGCGGTGGCTCACGCCAATAATCCCAGCACTTTGGGAGGCCAAGGCGGGTGGATCATGAGTTCAAGAAATCGAGACCATCCTGGTCAACATGGTGAAACCCCGTCTCTACTATAAATACAAAAAATTAGCTGGGCATGGTGGCGCGTGCCTGTAATCCCAGCTACTCAGGAGGCTGAGGCAGGAGAATTGCCTGAACCCAGGAGGCGGAAGTTGCGGTCAGCCGAGATCGCGCCATTGCACTCCAGCCTGGGTAACAAGAGCGAAACTCCGTCTCAAAAGGAAAAAAAAAAGTGTATATATATATATATATTTATGTCAAATAACCTTATTTAAAAATGACACCCAAATGTGAACTAAGTTGTGGAGAAATGAGCGAAACTAGTGTAATAATATTTGCCATTCATGGAGTAATTTTCTAGGTATCAGACCCGCTACTGAGAACTTTAAATCTCATTTAATTATCTTTCCATACTACTTCTAATAATCCAATGTGAGTTTACCATCTAGCGAAAACTCCTAAATTGTTGTGAAACATTTGGCCAAAAAACCCACTATATCTTCCCCTCACAAACTCCATCATGTTGGGTTTCCCCAACTCAAAGAAAAGCCACCATTTAATGTTGTGTAACTAAATGTAAGAAGGTATGCTTCTTATTGTTTGAGGTTACCCTGTAAGATATGGTTAATTGTTCCAACAAATTAACTTCCAATTAACTGTAAATTTTATAAATATGTCTACATTCACCCAGTCATTCAATGCATTTAAACATATCATCATTTATTCTACAAGTATTTACTGAGTACACACAATGTGCCAGGCATTCTACTACAGATATTTATCTATAGCGATTGATTATATACAGTTCCTGGCCTCAAGGAGCTTACACAAAACCAGTGATGAAAATGTTAAAAAAAAATTTGGTTTCTGCCATGACAAAAATGGCTTTTATCAGAATAACTTTCATCCCAAAATCAATTATGAAATGCCAAAACACACCGATTGGAAAACAACCCAACGCATGCTCGTGTCATCCCTGAGAGCAATGGAGGGACACAAAGTCAATTGTACGTTCACATTCACCCTGGTTTTCTTCCCTGACGGCGTTACACTCCACACTCACTACAGATTTCTCACTGAAAGCATGTCTAGTTCATCATGTAAGGAAATAACAAGCAGAAAGTGACACCAAGGAGGTAAAAAAGAGCCAAAAGTCTGGGACTGACTAATTGGCTTGAACTTGAGGGGGGAAATGAAAAAGGAAGAACAACAAAGAAGTTCCCCTGAAATAGGCATAAAACTAAAACTCCCTTTAGGTCATTACCCGACTCCCACATTTTTCATGCACACAATGGAACCCTAGGATTTCAGCAAAACAGCATCTGGGAGGTTAAAAACTGGTCAGAGATTTCAGCATCTACATACAGCTTGGGAGGTCAAATTTGGCACAGAAGCCTCACCAGAGTAGAGATATCTTGGTGAACACCCCATGTCTCAGTTGATAACCCAGTAAAGCAATGCTGTAGGGGTGAGGGTCATATCCTAGGAATGAGGACTATACCTTCAAAGAAATGAAAAATAATGTATCATCCCTAATAAAGCCCAAAACCAGTCCTTCACACAATTAAGGTGGCCAGCTGATAGTCTAGCTGCCTGCCAGAAGAAAAGTTTCTTTCTTAAAAAACAACATCATTCATACACCATGTAATTTTTATCTATAATGTTCAGTAGCAAAAAAAATATCAGAAGGGCATAGTAAGACAGAACAAATGAGCAAAAACCTGAGGAAAATGAGAGATATCCAAGTGTTATCAAACAAGAAGTTGGAAAAAATAACAGGCACATTATCAAAATAGAGAACTGATAGAGAATTTAAGTAGAAAATCAATAAAAAGGTCAAACAAATTTAGAATTTAAAATATGGATTGAAGAGCAGAGAGGAAGAGAATTAGTGAACAGGACAGAGGTTGGCAGAAAGTATCCAGATTTACCTAGAGAAATCAATAAGAAAAAAAAAACACATTTAAGATGGACTAGAGACTTAAAAACGCACCAGACAAAAGAGAAAGTCAAAATGGCCAATGAGTTTATGAAAAGGTGCTCAACATTATGAGTCATCAGGGAAATACAAATTAAAACTACAAAGATGTGCCACTAGCACCCCACCAGAAAGGGTAAAGTTAAAGGACTGAAAATTCTCATTGTGGGTTAGGATACAGAGCAAGCTTACCTCAAAGAAAAGGAGTGCTTATGGCCTTTAGAAGACATGTGCAAGAAGGAATGTTAACAATAGTCCCACACTGGAAATATTGTTCATCATAATCCCAGTATCGATACTCATGGTGCTTTCGTGTGTTGTTTTTTGTTTGTTTATTTGTTTACAAACGTATAAAGAGCGGTGAAAAGTTTGAGTTGTTAGACCCACACATTTCTAGCTGAGGTCTAACAATGGCAATGCTCAGCATTCTCATTTCAGTTCATACAGAGATGACCAGAGAATGGCTGGAGACAGGAGGGGGCAGCACAGCACAGTGCAAGAAGCTCTGACTCTGGGGAGAGGTGAAAGGGATCTGAATCCAAGTTCTGAGGCTTGTCGGTGGGGGAACCTCAGGAGAGTCACTTAACACTTCTTAACTTTGTTTTCTCTTTTGTAAAATAAAGAAAACAGAATATAGCAGGATGAGTAATTTCTACGATTTAAGATTATAATCTCTGTGAGATGTATGTATATGTGTGTGTGTACGTATTTGCCCAAGGAGCAATGATTCAGTGTTTGCTAATTCAGGGTTCATGTCAGCTTTATGGAACGTAGCTACCAGGAATAACAAGAATCAATCGTGTGTGGGTTTTTGTGTGTATCAACTGTGTGTATATGTATAGACTATATACAGAGAAGAAATGCCCATGTTTTCATATATAAATACATATATATAGTATACATCTTATATATAGAAATGTGTGTATATATGTGGCATATATCTATCTGTCTGTAGATATTTACAGCAATATAAAAAGGCTACTGCTACAATCAACAGCATGGATCAGTCTCATAAAAAGAGCATTAAGTAAAAGAATCCAAACTAAAAGAGTTCAAACTGTATATTTCCAGTTATATAAATGCCAAAAAGTGCAAAATTAGCCTATAATAAGAGTGAGCAGGGTAGTGGTTACCATTGGGAGAAGACTACTGACTTGGAGGGAAGGAGCCATCTGGAGTACCATAAATGTGGTTATATTGATACATACACACGTAAAATTTTAACAAGCTATTCACTCCAGATCTGTGAACTTTATTAAAGTGTATAACACATTAAAATAATATTAAGATAAGACAATACCTCAAGTATTTCTCTTGAAATTGAACACTAACTCATTAATTATAATTTCAATTTTTGATCACCTTCATTTCAAAGATGTCTTATGAATACAGGGGTCTGAATATGTTTAGATATATCTATCATATACATATACCCAGAAGATTCTTTTATCTAGTGACACAGAGAACATTATGATGCCTGGAAAATCAATAAGCCTAACTATGCCAGAATCTAGAATGCCAGATGATGGAATTCTTGTAACATCCTTTTGGTATGGTTGTTCAACCAGTTTATGATAGTAATTTATAACAATATTACAGTAATAAACTGGTTGAACAACCACACCAAAAGGATGGTAGATAGACTAATGACTGTATAATGACATTCTCACATTTTCTAACACCCAACAAAGTAGGGAATATATAACTAATGTCACAATGTGAAGGAAAGTTTACTTTTATATGAAATCATTAGTTTATCAATGGTGGAAAATAACTTTTGATTAACCAAAAGGCAATTGGATTTGATAATATTTCAACAAAATGTTCAATTAGAATTGCTCAGGTTAAGTGGACCCCACTTATACAGGTTATACAGACAGTGGGAACTCCGATGGGAGAAACTACCAGTGTTTCTAATTTGCAGCTAAACTGATTACTTCAAGGCAACTAAATGATGCCAGCTAGACTAAAATGCTGCAGATATAAGAAGAAAGAATCAAATTACTTTAGCACCAGAATAAAAAAGAAAAAAGCATACACAGAAGAAAATGGCTGACACCAGGACAGCAGAAAGTATCACCAATATGCCTAAGATATACTGGTCCTTACTGACACCTGCTCTCAACTCCCTTCCTGATCTTCATGCACATTGTTCCCACCAGCCACACCTTTCAATCTCCCCACAAACTCTCTCTATATTTTTAAAACAAATGCCTGGAATTTTCAGTCAAAGGATTGATTTTCCAACATGTTTATGCTAAAAAGCAGTTCCAAAATATTTAAGCTATAATACACAGTTAGAATGTGATGTGTTGGAGAGATCCAAGATGGCTGATGATTAGCAGCTCGGGCACGTACCTCCCAGTGAAAGTGCAAAGAACGAGAGGACGCCACACTTTCAGACGAATATTTGTTGCTCACGGACCAGGAGATTCCCAGTGGAGGAGCTCCACGGGTCGCCAGGGCGACTCTTGTGGCCGGCGTGGCGGTTTTGCTGGTGCCTTAGCACGCCAGTTCTTGGTGCAGAGTCCGGAGATTCCCGGGCAGAAAAGCACCATCAATCTTAACACCGCTGTTTTGGCCGGCTCAGTGGATTGCTCAGATTTCGGCGCAGGGAATCAACAAGTTGGACGTCAGAGACCCAGTTAGAAAGTCGGTAATTATAAAGACGACAGACGGACAAATATATAATGAAGGGAAGAAACCAGCGTAAAAAGGTAGAGAATACTCAAAATCAGAATGCCTCTCCCTCTACAGGGGATTGCAATTCCTCATCAGTAACGGAACAAGGCTTAATAGATTACACGTGTGTTCCAATAACAGAAGCAGGTTTCAAAACGTGGGTGATAAGAAACTTCTGTGAATTAAAAGAACTTGTTCTAACCCAATGCAAAGAAACTAAGAACCTTGAAAAAAGGTTTGACGAAATGTTAACGAGAATGGACAATTTAGAGAAGAATATAAGTGAATTGATGGAGCTGAAAAACACAACACGAGAACTTCGCGAAGCATGCACAAGTTTAAACAGTCGAATTGATCAAGCAGAAGGAAGGATATCAGAAGTCAAGGACCAGCTCAGTGAAATGAAACGAGAAGACAAGAATGCAGAAAAAAGGATGAAAAGGAATGAGCAAAGTCTCCAGGAAATATGGGACTATGTGAAAAGACCTAATTTACGTTTGATAGGTGTACCTGAATGTGATGAAGAGAATGAATCCAAGTTGGAAAATACTCTTCAGGATATCATTCAGGAAAATTTTCCCAACCTGGCAAGGCAGGGTAACATTCAACTCCAGGTAATACAGAGAACACCACAAAGATATTCTTCAAGAAGACCAACCCCAAGGCACATAATCGCCAGATTTATTAGGGTTGAAATGAAGGAGAAAATACTAAGGGCAGCCAGAGAGAAAGGTCAGGTTACCCATAAAGGGAAGCCTATCAGACTTACAGCAGATCTCTCAGCAGAAACCCTACAAGCCAGAAAAGAGTGGGGACCAATATTTAACATCCTTAAAGAAAAGAACTTTCAACCCAGAATTTCCTATCCAGCCAAACTAAGCTTTATGAGCGAAGGAAAAATTAAATCTTTTGCGAACAAACAAGTACTTAGAGAGTTCACCACCACCAGGCCTGCTTTACAAGAGCTTCTGAAAGAAGCACTATACATATAAAGGAACAACCAATATCAGCCTTTCCAAAAATATATCAAAAAGCAAAGAACTTTAACACAATAAAAAATTTACATCAACTAATGGGCAAAACAGCCAGCTAGCATCAAACGCCGGTATTAAACTTATATATATTTTAATTGGATAAAAAGCCAAAACCCATTGGTATGCTGCATCCGGGCCCATCTTACATGCAACAATACACAAAGACTCAGAGAGAAGGAGGAAGATTTACCAATCAAACAGAGAGTAAAAATAAACTAATAAACAAAAAGCAGGAGATGCAATTCTCGCCTCTGATAAAGTAGACTTTAAAGCAACAAAGATCAAAAGAGGCGAGGAATGACATTACATAATGGCAAAAGGATCAATGCAACAAGAAGAGCTAACGATTCTATAGATCAACGAGATGGAAAATTAACAAGGATATTCAGAACTTGAACTCAGACCCGGAACAAGTAAACTTAATAAACATTTATAGAACTCTCCACTTCAAATACACAAAACATACATTACCACCTCACGCCTATTCCAAAGGTGACTATATAATTGGAAGTAAATCACTCCTCAGTAATCGCATAGCATTTCATAGGTTTAAATTAAATATTGGTTGGCTGTTTGTTTGTTATTTTCTTCCCTTATTCCTTCCTGACTACATCATTAAGCATAATTATCAGTGTAAAAGAGGTTTTCAATACCCATTACTAAATTGCATTCTAGCCTGGGCAAGAAAGCAATACTCCCATTCTCTCTCCCTCTTTCTTTTCCTTCTCCCTCCTCCCCATTCTCTCTCTCTCTTTCTCTTCCTTTTTCCTCCTTCCTATTCTCTCTCTCTCTTTCTCTTTAAAAAAAAAAAAAAAAAAAAAGAATGTGATGTGTTGGCACACATGATATATATTTGAATACAGCTGCTTTAAAGCAGACTTACTCAAATGACTTATTAAGTGCCTCTTTCATTTACAGCTCTGTTATAGTATATTACAGCACATACATGACACCTAAATTCATTACAGTCTGGAGTCGAGCCCCCACACACACACACACACAAACACACACACACACAGGCACACACACATCAGGTTTCTCATTGAAATATGGAAAATGGAATGTCTTACACACTGAACACAAATTCACACAAGGTATTTCGTAGAGATTTTAGTCTCTGAAAGCATCTGATTTTGTAACGTACCTCCAACTCCCTCTGTTAAACATGACATGGTCAAAAAAAGAAAAATTAGTTGTAAAAGATAAAATTCAGACATTCATTATATGGTGATAGATTCAGTCAATCAGTAATAAATTAACTCACCTCCATTTTCAGAAGCAGCAATGTCAGTCCCTGGTTTCCTATGCAATGATATTTTTATTTCACCTTGTCTTTCATATTGGTTAAATTTTGTTGGAACTGTAAGACTATCTCCTAGAAATAAGAAGAAGAAAAAGTCACTCCAGAAATTATTAGATGCTTAAATAAGAAATTTATGGTAGAATTCATGATGAAAGTAAAAAAGCTTTCAAGTTAATGCGAGTGTTGTTTGATCAGTGATCTAATAAACAATAAATTAATAAATATATGAGTTTTAAATTCTGTAATTGTCAACAAAGAAGTAAGCGAGTATATTCTCCTATTTGGATTATTTATTCAATGGCAATTAAAAAATTTAAGCTATCTAACACTATTGTATGTATTTAGTCAACACTAAACATATGGATATGTTTCTCATATACTGAATTTTGTAATATTGCTTTTGATTTTATCTGTTCACCAGGAACAATCAGATAAAATGTATTAACACTACAAAATGCTAATTACACTGATAATTAAATAACACTCTCGGCTTTCCTCATGCACATCTAGATAATTTTCTTCTAAAATAAACAAAAGCAGAATAAAAGAGAGATGACAACGTAATGCAATGTGTGATTATAGATTGAATCCTAGACCAGGGGAAATAAATAATTTTACTATAAAGAACATTAATGGTATAATTGGTAAAATTTATGGGAAAAGAAGGTAGTAAATGATATTGTTATCAGTGGTAATTTTGTGATTTTATATTCATACTACAGTTATGTAAAAGCAAAGCGATATCATTTCTATAACTTATTCTCTTAAACAGCTCAGAAAATTATAATTGTATATTTAGAGAGAGTGAAAATTCAAATATGGTAAAATGCTAACATTTGAAGGAAATCTAGGTGAAGGGTATATAGGAATTAACTGAAGCTATTTAAAAATAAAAGCCTTGAAAGCATAATACAAAGCAAAAGTACATACAATAGTCTTCATAATATGTCATCTTTTTTTTTTTTTTTTTTTTTGAGACAGAGTTTCGCTCTTGTTACCCAGGCTGGAGTGCAATGGCGCGATTTCGGTTCGCCGCAACCTCCGCCTCCTGGGTTCAGGCAATTCTCCTGCCTCAGCCTCCTGAGTAGCTGGGATTACAGGCACGCGCCACTATGCCCAGCTAATTTTTTGTATTTTTAGTAGAGACGGGGTTTCACCATGTTGACCAGGATGGTCTTGATCTCTTGACCTCGTGGCCCACCCGCCTGGCCTCCCAAAGTGCTGGGATTACAGGCTTGAGCCACTGCGCCCGGCCAATATGCCATCTTTAATGTTCATTGTTAACTTATTTTTTTCTTTTGTTTTTATTTCCTTCTGTTTTTTCTCCTCTGAGTAGTGCAGCCTTGCAATCTGTCCTTCCCTATATGGCTCCCAAGTCTTGCAGACTCTTCTCCATCTGATGGTGTGTTGCTGCCACCTACGGCCACATGTTTGAATAGTTCGCTACAAACAGACTTGCACAGCATCTTGCGGATGTTGACCCACAATAAATCAGATTCTCCAAAAGTAAGCGCCATAAAACACAGAGCCTTTGATTTGTCCTCCAGCACGGACCCTGAAATAGCCTTGTCCACAGAAGACTCTCATTCAATGACCAAATAATCTTTGTCCTGCCGCTAGCGTCATTCTGTGATCTCTTCTTCTTGGGCTAGGCTTACTTTTCTATTCAGAAAGAAAAATCTAGACCTCTTTCACAGGGGTGATTTATCTCAAAGACAAATAAAATGGTAAAAGCAAATTATTTACAGGATTACCCCATGGAGTGTGTAGTGTCATTGTGTGTTATGAAGTCTATTCATTCTGTCATTTCTCTAGGATAACATAATCCCATTAATAGCAGCTTTGGGTCATCCAATACAAACACTTTTTTCTAGCTCTCAATTACAATGTATTATTTATCACTTTATTCTTCTGTACATCATACTAAATAATTCAGTCTATCACACCAAGTATCTCTTATATATCACTATGAATGCTACCTTTTCATTTCTTACCTTTTTGCAATTCACTGCCACTTTCCAACGTCTTTTCTGACTCTTTCTCTGATATACGGGCCATACTTTTCGAGGATGAAATACCTGGAGGAGTATGAAATCCATAGTATTCTCCTAATCGACCATAAGAAAAGTAATAGTTAGTATATTGATCACATCAAGTATTATAAAATACAAAAAATGTTTGATTTCTTACCAGATTTATGATAAATCTCCTCAATTGCTCTTATTTCTTCAATTTCTTCAGGAGTCCTTGTCCATAATCTAGAAGCATCTATAGGATACATTTTTCTACTTAAATTTTCCCAAAGCCAAATAATGTGAAAATTTATAAACTAGAAAGAAAAACCCCAAATACTGTTTTCATGGATAGATTATGTTTTTATATGTTTAAAGTCAATAATTTTACATACTAGTAATAGTTTCAAGTTGCTACATTTTAAGGATTAAAGAGAATTAGTCAAGAGAAAAGAAAGGACTATGTAATATGTACTTTGAAATGAGATACTGAATGTATAGACTCAATGTTGAGATGATGTATGTTTATTTGGAGGTTGATGTAGGCATGAGAGACATGGAGCTGCAGCACACAGAAACAGTAATAAGTAGCTCTGTGTATTCCTAAGCACAGAAACTATGGTGGCCTGTGGCCCACAGAAGGACACATTCCAGCACAAAGACAGAGTGAGAGTTTATTTTTCTTCATGTTTATCTTGTATATGCACACTTTCTGGCACCACTGTTTTGGGTTGATAAGGGAGGCAAAGGATGGACTAAACTGCAAAAACCTGGGTTCTAAACCTGTTCATACTCTTGTGAGGATGACCTAGAATAATGCAGATGACAGTGCTTTATAGATTATTAACTATTACATAGATCTCTGTAACTCAAGGATTAAATGTGAAGCTAATATATTATTAATACATATGTATATAAATAGAAACATGTGCATCAATGTGTTTTAGAAACAATATATATAAAAAATGGAACTTATTGGTATCTCTCTATATATATTAATATATACACCTGTATATATTTAAGCATCAGATATGTCTCCCAACCATCACACAACAAAAAATTTCCAATCCAAATGATCATAAATATGTTAGACATAGAACAAATTAGAACATAACAAATTAAATTTGTTTAATACAATTCAAGTAATGTTCTCAGCAAAATCTGCCTTATATATTTCATCATAAACCTCTATAGTTAAACATACATGTAGAAAATGTTGCGAGGTTTGTGAATGCGCATTATAAACCTGAGAAAAGGTCTACTAACCATTTTGTTCTTCTATTTCCTCTTCTTCCTCAAAATTGATTTTTATAACTAAAGGACCGTGGATGGGTCGTGATATATTTTCCTGAGGTTTCAAAGGTTTCTGATTCTGGGTCTGGAGTGGAATTCCTTCCAGACTTTCTTTCTGTAGTGTTATATCTGCAGAGAAAATGCAACATTTTAGTCCATTAAAGATAAATGTGATAAGTATATTCGATAATCAATCATTGCCCTCCTAATTAACTATATATTATTTTACAACATGTATAATAATAATGCATTAATAGATTGTGTTTCTACGCATTAGCAATGAACAAACTGAAAATGAAATGAAAAATAATCCCACTTACAATAGCATCAAAGAGAAAAAATATTTAGGAATTAATTTTAAGATGTGCAAAATTTATATTCTGAAAAGATTGTTGAAAGAAGAAAAAAATGTTGTTGAAGGAAGTTACAGAGGTGTTGAAATGGAAAAATATCCTTGTGTATGGATTGATTTGTTGTTGGTATGGCAATATTTTCCAAATTAATCTATGGGTTCAATACAACCCTTATCAAAATCCCAACAGACTTCTTTGCAAAAATTGAGAAGCTGATTCTAAAATTTATATGGACATTACTACAAAACTAAAGTAATCAAGACTATCCGAACTAGCATAAAAACAAAAATAGATCTATGTATCATTGGAATAGGATTGCAAGACCAGAAATAAACCTTTATATGAATCAATTTATGCTCAATTGGTTTTCATCAAGGGTACATAGACCATTCAATGGAGAAAGAATAGTATTTTCAACAAATGGTGCTGGGACAACTACATAGCCACATGCAAAGTAATTAAGGTGCACAACTTCATCACATTATAAACAAAAATTAATGCAAAGTGGATCTAAGAACAAAATCCAGGAGCTGAAGCTATAAAACTCTTGGAAGAATCCTTAGGTTATACAAAGCTTTCTTAGATATGACATCAAAAGGATAAGCAATCATTGAAAAATAGCCAGCCCCCTGGCACATGGAGGTGAGCCACGAGAGCACCTGTCAACAAGGCCTACATTTTGCTGAAAAGCAGAAAAGCAGTTCCCAGCCCTCTCGGCCAGAGAGTGAAGAGACACTCAGAACCCCAAGGTGATGCAGAAAGAATGAGTAAGATCCAGCCTGGGCAACATGGCAAAACCCTATCTCTACAAAAAATACAAAAATTAGGCAGGTGTGATGGTGCACACCTGTAGTCCCAACCACTCAGAAGGCTGAGGTGGAAGCATCACTTGAACCCCAGAGGTTGAAGCTGCACTTAGCCAAGATCATCCCACTGCACTCTAGCCTGAGCAACAGAGCAAGACTCTGTTTCAAAACAAAACCAAAACCAAATGAGATATCACTTCATACTACAGTGATTGCAATTATTACTTTTTTTTATTAAAAAGACAATAACAAGTGTTGACAAGGATGTGAAGAAACTGGAATCTTCATACATTGCAGTTGGGAATGTAAAATGTTGCAACTACGTTAGAAAACAATTTGACAGTTCCTCAAAAGGCTGAACATGGAGTCATCATAAGTCCCATCTATTCCATTTTCAGCTACATACAAAGGGGTGTAAAAATATATGTCCATATTGTACAAATGTTCATTTGTACACAAATGTTTATATCAACGTTATTTATAACAGTCAAAAAGTGGAAACAACTTAAATTTCCATTCTCTGATAAATGGATAGATAAAATGTGGCATATTCATAAAATGGAGTGCTATTAGGCTATAAAAAGGAATAAAGTACTGCTGCATGTGAGAGCATGGATGAATTTTGAAAACACACTAAGTGAAAGAAGTAATTCACAAAACAATAATGTATGATTCCATTTATATAAAATAACAAAAATATATTTGTAGAAACAAGAAGGAAATTAGTGACCGTGTAGGTTTCAGGAGTTGGGAAGAAATGAGGAGTAACTCTTAACGGGTGTGGATTTCTTTTTTGGAGTGATCCAATGTTCCAAAATGGAATATTGTTCTTTGATCCATTTTGAGTTAATTTTTATAATGTGATGCAGTTGTGCTACTTAATTGAATCATGGGGACGAGTCTTTCCCATGCTGTTCTCATGATAGTGAATGAATCTCATGAGATCTCATGGTTTTAAAAATGGGAGTTTCCCTGCACAAGCTCTCTCTCTCTTTGCCTGCTGCTATACATGTAAGATGTGACTTGCTCCTCCTTGCCTTCCATCATGATTGTGAGGCTTCCCCAGCCATATGGAACTGTAAGTCCACTAAACCTCTTTCTTTTGTAAATTGCCCCGTCTCAAATATGTCTTTATCAGCGGCATAAAAATGGACTAATACAGTAAATTGGTACCAGTAGAGTGGAGCACTGCTGGAAAGATACCTGAAAATTTGGAAGCAACTTTGGAACTGGGTAATAGGCAGAGGTTGGGACAGTTTGCAGGGCTTAGAAGACAAAAAAAGTGGGAAAGTTGGAACCTCCTAGATACTTGTTGAATGGCTTTGACCAAAATACTGATAATGATACGGACAATGAAATCCAGGCTGAGGTGATCTCAGATGGAGATGAATAACTTCTTGGGAACTGGAGCAAAGGTGACTCTTACTACATTTTAGCAAAGAGACTGGCAGCACTTTGCCCCTTCCCTAGAGATTTGTGGAACTTTGAGAGAGATGATTTAAGGTATCTGGCAGAAGAAATTTCTAAGCAGCAAAACATTCAAGATATAACTTGGGTGCTGTTAAAGGCATTCAGTTCTAAAAGGGAAACAGAGCATAAAAGTTTGGAAAATGTGCAGCCTGACAATGCAATACAACAGAAAATCCTATTTTCTGAGGAAAAATTAAAGCTGGCTACAGAAATTTGCATAATTAACAAGGAGCCAAATATTAATCCCCAAGATAATGGGGAAAATGTCTCCAGTTTATGTCATATACATTCACAGCAGCATCTCCTAACACAGGCCCAGAGACCTAGCAGGAAAAAATGGTTTCATGGGCTGGGCCCAGGGTCCCCATACTGTGTGCAGCCTTTGGACTTGGTGTCCTGTGTCCCAGCCACTCCAGCCATGGCTGAAAGGGGCCAAGGTACAGCTCAGGCTGTGGCTTCAGAGGGTGCAAGCCCCAAGCCTTGGCAGATTCCACATGGTATTGAGATTGCAAAAGCACAGAAGTCAAGAGTTGGGATTTGGGAACCTCCACCTAGATTGCAGACTTAGAATTCATGCCTGTAATCCTAGCACTTTGGAAGGATGTATGAAAATGCCTGGATGCCCAGGCAAAAGTTTGTTGAAGGGGCATTTCATGAAAAATCTCTGCTAGGGCAAAGTGAAAGGGAAATATGAGGGTAGAGCCACCACACAAAGTCCCTTCAGGAGCACCACTTAGTGGAGCTGTGAGAACAGGGCCACTGTCCTCTAGACCCCAGAATGGTAGATTCACTGTCAGCTTGCACCATGTGCCTGGAAAAGTCACAGACACTGAACACCAGCCCAAGAAAGCAGCCAGGAGTGGGCTCTATACCTTGCACAGCCACATGAGGGGAGCAGCCCAAGACCATGGGACCCCATCTTTTACATCCACGTGACCTGGATGTGAGACATGGAGTCAGAGGTGACCGTTTTGGAGCTTTAAGATTTGTCCACCCTGCTGGATTTGGATTTGCATGGGGCCCGTAGCCTCTTTGTTTTGGCCAACTTCTCCCACAATTCAAGATGAGATATGGGTGGAGACACAGCCAAACCATATCATTCCACCCCAGCCCCTCCTGAATCTCATGTCCTCACATTTAAAACCAATGACGCCTTCCCAAAAGACCCCAAAGCCATCCCACTTGGAATGGCTGCATTTACCCAATGCCTGTACCCCATTGTATCTAGGAAGTAACTAACATGCTTTTGATTTTACAAGATCATAGATGGAAGGACCTTGCCTTGTCTCAGATGAGACTTTGGACTGTGGACTTTTGAGTTAATGATAAAATGAGTCCCCTTTAGGGGACTGTTGGGAAGGCATTATTGGTTTTAAATGTGAGGACATGAGATTCAGGAGGGGCCAGGGGTTCAATGATATGGTTTGGCTGTGTCTCCACCCACATCTCATCTTGAATTGCAACTCCCACAATGCCCACATGTTGTGGGAGGAACTCAATGGGAGGTAATTTGATCATGGGTATAGTTCCACATGGAACTATAAATCTATTAATATAGTTCCATGTGGAACTATAAGTCTATTAATCTTCTTTCTTTTGTAAATTGCCCAGTCTCGGGCATGTCTTTATCAGCAGTGTAAAAGTGGACCAGTACAGTGTGGTAGAAAAATGCAGAAAGCTTACAGGGCACCAGATCAAATAGAGTCTCTCATTATATTTGGGAATCACTGACATGTGGAACATATTCAAAATCATAAGGCTAGATGAGACCACCAAGAAAGTAAACAGAGGAAAAAAAAAAACAAGAACTAACTCCTAAAACATTGCACATGTAAGAGGTTGGGGAAAAGAAGACAAACAATTCAGGGAGATTGATAACACAGCATTAGGAAGGTAGAAGAGAAAGAGAACAAGGCTGAAACGAAAAAAAATGTTAAAGGCAGCTAGAGAGAAGGGTAGGTCACCTACAAAGGGCAGTCCATCAGGCTAACAGTGAACCTTTCAGAAGAAATTCCACAAGCCAGAAGAGATTGGAAGCCTAGCTTCAGCTTTCTTAAAGAAAAAATATTTCCTGGGGAGTTGGGGAGGGATAACATGGGGAGAAATGCCAGATATAGGTGATGGGGAGGAAGGTAGCAAACCACACTGCTATGTGTGTACCTATGCAACAATCTTACATGTTCTTCACATGTACCCCAAAACCTAAAATGCAATTTAAAAAAAAAAAAAAGAAAGAAATAATATTTCCAACCAAAAATTTCACATCCAGGTAAACTAAGTTGCATAAGTGAAGGATAAATAAGATCCTTTACAGATAAGCAAATGCTGAGGGATTTTTTTTTTTCTTTTACCACCAGACATGCCTTACAAGAGGTCCTGAAAGATACACTAAATATGGAAAGGAAAGACAGTTACCAGTCACTACAAAAACACACTTACAAATGCAGACCAGTGAAACTATAAAGCAACCACACAAAGAAGTCTGCATAATAACCAGCTAAGAACAGGATGACAGGATCAAATCCATACATATCAATCTAATCTTGAATGTAAAGTTGCTAAATGCCCCAATTAAAAGCCACAGAGTAGCAAGCTGGATAAAGAAGCAAGATCCACTAGTATGCTGTCTTCAAGACACCCATTGCACATGTTATACAATGATACCCATAGGCTCAAAATAAAAAAATTGAAAAAAGTTTACCAAGCACATGGAAAACAGAAAATATCAGGGGTTGCAATCCTAATTTCATACCAAGCAGCTTTCAAACCAACAAGATTTAAAAAAATAAACACATTATACAATGGTAAATGGTTCAATTCAACAAGAGGACCTAACTATCCTAAATGTATACACATCCAACACAGGTGCACTCAGATACATAAAATAAGTTCTTAGAGACCTACAAAGAGACTTACATTCCCATACTATAATAGTGGGAGACTTCAACACCCCACTGACAGTATTAGACAGTTTGTCAAAGCAGAAAAGCAAAGATATTCAGGACCTAAACTCAAAACTTGACCAAATGGACTTAATAAACGTCTATAGAACTCTCCACCCCAAAACAACATAATATCCATTCTTCTCATTATCATATGACACATACTTCAAACTGACCATACAATTGGACATAAAACAATACTCGGCAAATTTCAAAAAAATGAAATCATAAACAACCATGTCCTCAGACCACAGCACAATGAAAATAGAAATTAATACTAAGAAAATCACACACTACCATACAATTACATGGAAATTAAACAACCTGCTCCTGAATGGCTTTTGGGTAAACACTGAAATTAAGGCAGAAATCAAGAAATCCTTTGAAACTTATGAGAAAAGATACAACATACCAGACTCTCTGAGACACAGCTAATTCAATGTTAAGAGGAACGTTTATAGCACTAAATGCCTGCATCAAAACAAAAATCTCAAATTAACAACTTAACATCACAACTACAAGAACTAGAGAAGCAAGAGAAAACCAACTCTAAAGCTAGCAGAAGACAAGAAATTACCAAAATCAGAGCTGAACTGAAGGAAATTGAGACACAAAAAGCCATACAGAAGACTGGCAAATCCAGGAGTTGATTTTTTGAAACAAATTAATAAGAAAAATAGACTACTACCTAGACTAACAAAGACAAAAGAAAAGAGAAGATCCAAGTAAACACAATTAGAAATGACAAAGGGAGGCCGGATGCAATGGCTCACATCTGTAATCCCAGCACTTTGGGAGGCCCAGGCAGGTGGATCACTTGAGGTCAGGAGTTTGAGACAAGCCTGGCCAACATGGCAAAACCCTATCTCTACTAAAAATGCAAAATTTCACTGTGCATGGTGGTACATGCCTGTAATCCCAGCTACTTAGGATGCTGAAGCAGGAGAATCACTTGAACCCTAGAGGTGGAGCTTGCAGTGAGCCAAGATTGTGCCACTGCACTCCAGCCTGGGGGACAGATCTGTCTCAAAATAAATTTTTTAAAAAATGACAAAGGAGACATTACCACTGACCCTACAGAAACACAAAAACTATCAGACATTACTATAAACACCTCTATGCATACAAACTAGAAAATTTAGAAGAAATGAATATATTCCTAAACACATACAACCTCCCAAGACTAAACGAGGAAGAAACTGAATCCCTGAAGAGACCAATACTGTGTTCTGTAACTGTATAAGTAAGAAAAAAACCTACCAACCAAAAAAAGCCCAGGGCAAGACAGACTCACAGCTGAGTTATGCCAGATGTAGAAAGAAGAGCTGGTGCCATTCCTACTGAGACTATTTCAAAAAATTGAGGAGGACAGACTCATCCCTAACTCATTCTAGGAGACCAGCATCATCCTGAAACCAAAATGTGACAGAAACACAACCAAAAAAGAAAATTTCAGGCCAATATCCACCATGAACACAGATCAGCACCACAACAAAAAGCTAATCCATCATGATAAAGTATGTTTTATCCCTGGGATGCAAGTTTGGTTCAAGGTACACAAATCAATAAATGTAACTGATTACATAAACAGAACTAAAAAAAAAAAAAAAAAAAAAAAAAAAAACCACATTATTATCTCAATAGATGCAGAAAAGGTTTTTAATAAAATTCAACATCCCTTCATGTTAAAAATACTCAATAAACTAGGAATTGAAGAAATATACTTCAAAGTAATAAGAGCCATCTATAAAAATCCCACAGCCTACATCAGACTGAATAAGCAAAAGCTGGAAACAATCCCCTTGAAAAATGGAAGACAAGTGTACCCTCTCTTACTGCTCCTACTCAACATACTATTGAAAGTCCTGGCCAGAGGAACCAGGCAAGAGAAAAAAATAAAAGGCATCTAAATAGGAATCCAGGAAGTCAAATTACCCTTGCTTGCAGATGACATAACTCTCCATCTAGAAAACCTCATAGTCTCTGCTCAAAAGTTCTTTGATCTGATAAACAACTTCAGCAAAGTTTCGGGATACAAAATTAACATATAAATATCAGTAGCTTTCCTATACACCAACAATATCCAAGCCAAGAGTCAAATCAAGAATGCAATCCCATTAATAACTACCACAAAAAGAATTATATACCTAGGAATACAGCTAACCAGAGAGGCAAATGATGTCTACAATGAGAATTACAAAACACTGCCTAAAGAAATCAGAAATGATGCAAACAAATGGAAAAACATTCCTTGCTCATAGATAGGAAGAATGAACATCATTAAAATGGCAATGCTACTCAAAGAAATTCACAGATTCAGTGCTATTTCTATCAAACTACCAATGACATTCTTCACAGAATTAGAAAAAAGCTATTTTAAAATTGATGTGGAACCTAAAAGGAGCCCAAATTGCCAAGGCAATGTTAAGCAAAAAGAACAAAGAAGGAGGCATCATGTTACCCAACTTCAAACTATACTATAGGACTACAGTAACCAAAAAAGCGTGGTACTGGCACACAAAAAAAGACACATAGGCCAATGGAACAGAATAGAGAGTCTAGAAATAATGTCTCACACCTAAAACCATCTGATCTTTGACAAAGGTGACAAAAATAAGAAACGGGGAAAGGACTCTCCATTCAATAAATGATGCTGAGATAACTGGCTTGCCATATGTAGAAAATGGAAACTGAACCCCTACCTTATACCACATACAAAAATCAACTCAAAATGAATTAAAGCCTTCATTGTAAAACCTAAAACTATAAAAACCCCGGAAGATAACCTAGGAAATACCATTCTGGACATAGGACATGACGAAGATGCCAAAAGCCAACTGCAACAACAACAAAAAAACTGACAAAAAGGATTGAATTAAACTAAAGAGCTTTTGCACAGCCAAAGAAACTACCAACAGAGTAAACAGACAACCTACAGAACGAGAGAAAATATTGAACCTGGGAGACAGAGGCTGCAATGAGCCAAGATCATGCCACTGCACTCCAGCCTGGGGTGACAGAGAGAGACTCTGTCTCAAACAAACAACAAACAAAAACCATTCCATCAGAAAAACTTGGTGGCCATAGAAGGAAAGTAGAGTAGTTACAAGCATCAGGGAAACATGATAGTCCCCACTTCTTCAGCAAGGTTCTTACCATTCACTGCTTTACACTGTGGTGTCTTCTGAATCCATTTTCCAGAACCTACTTTAAGGTTCATCGCATAGTAGAGTCTCAGTACAATTTAGTTAGACTGAATTGAGCCACGGCTTTCGTAGCAATGGCATTGCATTTTCTCCACTATTGAGGAGTTAGAAAGAACCATCACACATGCCTGTTCTGCTAGAAGCAGAAGTGTGTAACCCAGGTCATGTCCTTGCTCTCTCCACCTATGAGACAGCTTTCTGCACATTCACAGAGACCACCAGTGAAGGCATGATCTCTAAGCTTGGCTTCAGTTGTGTGATACTTTGCTGAGACACAGCCTCCTTCTGTTTAGTAAGGTCAGTAGCTGTCTTACTTTCCATATGAATAATATCTATTTTAGATACACATAGAGAAAGTTTAACTTGCTCTTTGTTCACATCATCTTGTTAGTTACTTAATGGTTCATTCTAAGCTTTCTCTCATCTCATGAGTCCTGATAAAATCATTCCAAATTATCCATTGACCATCAAATTGCATTGCTCATCTTGTCATACTGTATTTAATGTGTCATTCTACGCTGCCACTCCAAAACCAGATTAGACTATGGTATGTCCATGTTTTCAAAAAATGTACTCACTGCTACTTGGTGACAAAAATAATCCATTGATATTTCGAGGTTTGCTGTGATAAAACATACAACTGATCCTCAGACAACCGAAAGGTTGGGTTTCCCAGAAGCATGGAATGCAGTTTGGCTAAATAAAAGGAGATGGGG
The DNA here is from genome assembly GCF_030222135.1 of Aotus nancymaae. Taxonomy (NCBI): domain Eukaryota; kingdom Metazoa; phylum Chordata; class Mammalia; order Primates; family Aotidae; genus Aotus; species Aotus nancymaae. Next base: position 259,985 of record NW_026988903.1, on the reverse strand, counting down.
GGAAATGGAGTGATTAGATGCCATATTCACAACAAATACAATGTGCTACAATACAGCACAATGAGACAAAAACAATTACAGTTAACTGATTTAGGATCATGTGTGTTTTCCAGCGTTTCTAAGCCCTGCTATTCAAAAGATGCAATGGGTATTTCTAAAACATTTTCCTCCATTAAGTTGAAAAAAATCGCAAAATGCCTAAAATCAAATAGTAGAAGGAAGAAAGATTTCTTCCCTATTGTTTTGTAAAAGTATAATCCAGCGTTATTGAAGGGAAATGCTTTAACAAAAACGATGATGCTAAGTAATTATACCTGCATTTCCATGTGTCTAAACCTGCAGAGTGGAACAAAACATTTCCTCTGTCTCCATAATGAGCACACGGTGTCACTGCCCAGGGCCTCTTCACAGTGTCGAAATCGGCACTGGGAACCCTAAAAGAAAAAGTAAACAGTGTAGAAAACTCAATTTGTTGACATTAGAGTTCAACAACAATAGGCTGCTAATCAGTAAAAGAAAATATGAGTAGATTAAATTAGAATCACGAAGATATACTCTATCAATATTAGACCGTAAGTCTAAATTTCAGCAGATTAGTCTAACTTTAGTGAGAAAGCAGCAAGATAATCTAATGATTAAACAGTATAACATGCCGCAAATGACTGATAAAATGCTACGTTTTGTTATCCGTTAATCCATATGGTCCACTAGGAATAGAGGTGCAAGACTCCAGTGGCACTTTGACCACAATCCAATGACAGAACGACTTAATTTCTCTTTCTGAAGAAAGCCAGATGAAATTTTTAAGAATTTCTAGCTATATTCTAATTGTGAAAACGATTTCTATGAATCAATCCTTTTATTAGATAACCTGTTTTCTCAGTCTATGGAGATACTGTTAGGTTTTTATGGAGCTTAAAAGGTATGTTATTGTGGAATTTTAATTATGATGTTTTGATATACTCTATTAAATACATGTGCTTTGTGCCTTTGGCTTAGAAAGATAAACAATTGCCTATACTCACTGACTTCTTTATATGCCAACAAAAGTAGATGTGGTTTGTTTCAATAGGCTGGTATTCTTAAAACTTCTACCTTCTTTTACACATAAACACACACTTGGTAAAACTATAAGCCCCTGTTGTGTGGGCAGAGAGGATAACATTCTTCCCTCTTTTGACACATGTTCCATGGTTGTTAGTTATCTTTTATCTCTCTCCTACTTCTATCTTCATTCTCTTCCCCTTGTTAAAGTAGATCCATGTACTCTCATAGCATGGGTTAGTGGGCAGGGGCTATCAAGTCAATAAACTAGTATGTGAACCTCTGGCTCCACTACTTGCCCATCGTCACAAACTTAATACTTAACTCATACTCTCTGTGCTTTAGTTTCCTCATATGTAAACAGGACATAAAAAATACTTTCCTCACAAGTTAGCTATAAAAATGACATGAGATAAGGTGTTGTGAGCTATTATTATTTTTATTTATTCATTTAATTATTTACTGAAAACTTATCACTCATTAGTCACTGTGCTAAATACTTGGGGATACAGCAATAAAACAGACAAGACACTCTGCCCACCTGGACATGGATTCTGCTGTTACTCTTTATCACCCTAGCATTTAATCTAACAGGTAATAGAAGTGAATCTAATTCCTGTAGTCAGAGAGGCTGACTCTATTCAGGTTTCCTAACAGAGAGGAAACACTTAAAACCAGACATGTCATCTTTTTTCACTGGATTCTTTCTGGCATGAGCACAAAGCTTCAAATACTGAGTTTTTACCTTTATCTGGTTTTATTAAGATCCATTCATCCTCATTCCTTGGGGGAATTACCAGTTTTTCCCATTTAACTTTATAAACTTTAATTTGTATGTGGCCAATTGGCTTACATTAATTTTCTTTTCTATTTTTATGATATTTAAACACTTGTTGTTACTTAGACTTTTGACAAATGAAAACTTAGTAATTGGGTTAAAAAAATTCAAATAAGGAAACAGATTTATTACACTAACTTTGACAGCTACCTGAATTCAACTATTTGAATTTATAATGACTGGAATCATATTAACTAAAACAAAATCTTATATCATATAATATTTCAATATTAGGAATTTAATGTCTCGAGGAGCCATCATATAGGCAAAAGTGCCACATGAATATTCAAAAGCTATAGGCATGTAACTGACATATATAAGAGTAGTTTCAAGCAAATAATAGTTTTAAATTATTTCAGATTTCTTCAGATAAATTCAGGATGTCAAAAATACATGATAGGCTTTTTTACTCCATATTTTAAGTATATAAGATATCTTCCAAGAAAATAGTAAATTTTGGTTCAGCAATGCAAGTTACTGCCATATCTTCCTTCATTCTACTAAAAAGATTAAGCATGTGAAGTACTGTAAATAGTCCAATATTTACCTTGAGGCACGTGGAATTATAAAAGAAATAGCAGTCATTCCCAAATACTGCCATTTTCAACTCTCTTGCTGCTAATCCAATGTATTTTGAAAAATATATATGTATAAGAATTGCAGAAATGCAAATATAAGAACTATCAGTGTGTAAGAGAGAAAAAGAATATCTTTTTCACAGTCTTTCAGGCTATCAGTAGTGTTCCTTTAAAACTGACCTCCTGTTGACAGTATATTACACAACAGATAACTCTTAAAGAAATTTCAGTTAGAGGATACCCTCTCTAGCTTTGCAGACCACTTTTTGTTGAAAGTGGTTGCTAGGAAGCACACAAACTGAAACTTTCAGAATTTTCCTCACTGTTACCTCATCCAATGTTTGCTCATCATAAATGACCTCACATGTAACTGTAGGCTAGTTTACCTGAGAGAACACTGTATTTCCCTTACTCATTAACTAAAGAGGACTAGCAAAAATAAAATAGCATATTTTAATCTTTAAATGTTCTGATTTAATATGGACTCTAAACTAGTTGATACTTTTATAATAGAAAGTAGTAAGTATTTCACAACTAAACAACTTATAGAAGGTTTGAAAATAACACTAAATAGGTAAATGAGCTATCCATATTCTAAGACAATAAAAACAATTATTTAAATATGTATCTCTGCTATCCATTGATTTGGGAAAAATCATATTCAGATTATGATATATTAATAGGTACTTGAAAATAAATTAGGCTACATAGTCATCTTGTAGCTATATTCCATTTATTTGTTCATCCATCATAAAAAGAGTAATCTCTTCTTCCTATAGCAGAAAGGTTTCAGAGTGCTTGAAGGTTTTGAGAATCTGTTGAAAATAAGTGAAGTACGATTCCCAGAGGGAAACATTTCAATCAGCAGTTATTGATATCTTCCTCTTAGTGTCTTTCATCAACAAATTAAAACCTAGCAGAAATTAATTTAAAAATCATCAATGTATTAGTCCATTTTAATGCTGCTGATAAAAACATACCCAAGACTGAGAGAAAAAAGAGGTTTAAATGAACTTACAGTTCCACATGGCTGGAGAGGCCTCAGAATCATGGCAGGAGGTGAAAGGCACTTCTTACACAGTGGTGGCAACAGAAGACGAGGAAAAAGCAAAAGTGGAAACCCCCAATAAACTCATCAGATCTCATGAGACTTATTCACGATCACAAAAATGGCATGGGAAAGACCTGTCCCCATGATTCAATTACCTCCCCCTGGCTCCGTCCCACAACACATGGGAATTTTAGGAGATACAATTCAAGTTGAGATTTGGGTAGTGGCACAGCCAACTATATCATTCTGCCACTGGCCCCTCCACATCTCATGTCTTCACATTTCAAAACCAATCATGCCTTCCCAGTAGTTCCAAAAGTCTTAAACTCATTTCAGCATTAGTCCAGAAGTCCACAGTCCAAAGTCTCATCTGAGACAAGGCAAATCCCTTCCACCTGAGCCTATAAAATCCAAAGCAAGCTAGAAACAATAGGGGTACAGGTATTGGGTAAATGCAGCCACTCCAAGTGGGAGAAATTGGCCAAAACATAGGGGTTACAGGCCCCATGCATGTCCGAAATCCAGCAGGGCGGTCAAATTTTAAAGCTCAGAAATGATCTCCTTTGACTTCAGGTTTCATATCCAGGCCATGTGGATGGAAAAGATGGGTTCCCATGGTCTTGGGCAGCTCCGCCTCTGTGGCTTTACAGGGTACAGCCTTCCTCCTGGCTTTCACAGGCTGGCATTGAAAGTCTGCAGCTTTTCCAGGTGTATGTTGCAAGCTGTCAGTGGATCTACCATTCTGGAGATTGGAGGATGGTGGCCCTCTTCTCACAGCTCCACTAGGCAGTGCCCCAGGAGGGACTCTGTGTGGGGGCTTTAACTCCACATTTCCCTTCTGCACTGCCCTAGTGGAGGTTCTCCATGAGGGCCTCGTCCCTGCAGCAAACTTTTGCCTGGGCATCCAGGTGTTTCCATACATCTGAAATCTAGCTGGAGGTTCCCAGACTCAATTCTTGCCTTCTGTGGTCCTACAGGCTCAATACCACTTGGAAGCTGGCAAGGCTTGGGGTTCCACCCTCTGAAGTCACAGCGCGAGCTCTACGTTGGTCCCTTTCAGCCATGGCTAGAGCTGCTGGGTCACAGGGCACCAAGTCCCTAGGCTACACACAGCATGGGGACCCTGGGTCCAGTCCACGAAACCACTCTTTCCTCCTGGGCCTCTGGGCCTGTGATGGGATGGTCTGCCTTGAAGGTCTCTGACATACCCTGGTGACATTTTCCCCATGGTGTTGGGGATTAACATTAGGCTCCTGGCTACTTATGCAAATTTCTGTAGCTGGCTTAAATTTCTCCTCAAAAAACTTTTCTTTTTTTTTTCCTTCTCCTCAAATTTTTTCTTCTACTTCAATTCTACTCTTTCCTGTTGTAAATGTCTTTCTAGTCTTAAAAAAAAAAAAAAAAAAAAACTATTACAGCCAGGCTTGGTGGCTTATACCTGTAATCTCAGCACTTTGGGAGGCCGAGGCAGGTGGCTCACAAGGTCAGGAGTTCAAGAACAGCCTGACCAACATAGTGAAACCCTGTCTCTACTAAAAAAAATACAAAAAATAATTGGGCTTGGTGGCATGCACCTGTAATCTCAGCTACTCAGGAGGCTGAGGCAGGAAAATCGCTTGAACCTGGGAGGCAGAGGTTGCAGTGAGCAGAGATCACACCACTGCACTCCAGCCTGGAGACAGAGAAAGACTGTCTCAAAAAAAAAAAAAAAAAAAAAAGCTATTACTACCCTGTGAGGATGATTCCTCCTTTCCTCCTTGTAATGAAGAGTGATGGGAAATTTGTCTCCATGGCTGGGAGTAGGCCTGAAAATTCTGTAAGTATTTTGTGTTGGCCAAAGCAGCCTCACTCTGAGTGTCTTTCATCTTTGGTGCATGCTAGAGCACTAACATATCAGTCAGAGAAGAAAGACTTTCTTCGATTTTGTAATCCTGTGACACCACTTTTAGTACAGTGACTGGTAGCAACTCCTTGGTAACTCTTCAGAATTATGAGAATTGGGCAAAGTTGATGGCTGCTACCCATCAGAGCATGAGTCCAGTTTATGACCGTGAATTGATCTTGTGACTCTCCCCTGATGTGGACTTGTGTTTCTGCCAGAAGCTTTGCTCCAGCTACTGAGGAAGCCAAAGTTTTGGAAATAGAAAGTGCTTGCTAAGAGATGACTAGATTTGCTCCTACTATACAAATAGTAAGTGTAGTGTGGTTTTAGGAGATGAGTATTTCCCAGAAATGACAGAATGTTGGACCTAAAAGGTTCTGTGGCAGTTTGGGAGGTGACAGTTAATAGCTGTGAAAGTTGTTGTCTCTTCGAAACTCATGAAACGAGCCGCTTTTCTGAATGCCTCTGAAGGAACAAAGAAGTCACTGGCACTTGACTGCAAAATGCTAAAAAGTTTCTGGTTCCAACATTATACAGCCAGCATCAGGTGTTTTCTTTTTTGGTAAATCTGGGATGTGATGTGGGAGAGGTTTTTGTGTTTTCCTATGAGAAAAAAGAAAGCAGAAAAGAAAGTAAACATTTTGAAATGGCAAATCTATTCCATCCTCCCTCCCCTCTGAATCCAGCAATCAAAAAATTGTGAATTTTTACATTTTAATTTTTTCATTGTCAGTATTCAGCATAACTGTGAACTTTTTAAAGGAGCTGTTTTATTTGTTGGGAACCCCCTTACTGTTTAGATACTGCTAAGTGAGATATCATTGCTTAATTTTTCCAAGGGCTAAGTCAGTAATATGCTGGACAGTTGAATACATGCAGGTAAGACAAAGAAATGAGACCTGGGCCTAGTCCAAGCCCAAAAAGGATGGAAGTAAAATCAGAATTCCCCTACAACTTCAGACTAGGAACCACTAAATGCAGTGAGATGGAAAGGCTACTATTCCTAAATATTTAGTATTTATTTGATTTAGTCATTGTCCATCTTATCAGTTACCCTCAAAATATTCTTTTGAGCAGTAAGTTAAAGCTGTTTTTAGCTCGCAGTTGATTGACTACCAGTACTCAAACCATTTCAGCTGTTGGACCTCACCTTTAATTAAAATAAAAAAGATTCCTATGAAAAACTTGAGAATGAAATCCTGGTTGTAGTTATTCCTGTACTTCTGCATTAGTCTAAGACTGAAACATTGCATTCACTCTGGAAAGAACATCAGAACCATTTCGACCATGTTATGCTGCACAATAAGGCGTAGTTCAAACGGTAACTTTTTTTGATCCCAGGTATTTTTATTATAGCGTTTTCTGACAGTCTACTGGAAAAGCAGTTTTCATCCTGCCTGGGGGTCTGGGGATGTCTAAATATTTCTAAACTTCTAGAGTGCTTCCCGCATGAACTAAAGATAACAGGTAAGTAGGTTTCATTGGAACTGCATTAAATCGACATCTGAAATGTTCACTGCTTATTATTTGATCTTTTTTTTTTTCTTTTTTTCTTTTTTTTTTTTATTGCGTTTTAGGTTTTGGGCTACATGTGAAAAACATGCAAGGTTGTTGCATAGGTACATATGTGACAGTGTGATTTGCTGCCTTCCTCCCCTTCACCTATATCTGGCATTTCTCCCCATGCTATCCCTCCCCAACTCCCCACCCCCCTCTATCCCCCCTCTCCCCCCCAACAGACCCCAGTGTATAGTGCTCCCCTCCCTGTGTCCATGTGTTCTCATTGTTCAACACCCACCTATGAGTGAGAACATGTGGTGTTTGATTTTCTGTTCTTGTGTCAGTTTGCTGAGAATGATGGTTTCCAGGTTCATCCATGTCCCTACATTTAACTTCCAAATAAATCATCGGTTGAAACCGAGGTGGGGGACGCACGTGGGAACGCACCAGGAACGCATCAGCTTCTGCACTACAACTCCCAGAAGGCGCCGCGGCCAGGAAGCCGCTTCTGGATGGGCCTTCCCGCCCCTAGCTGGGGCTTGGCATAGTGGGGGCGCCGCGGCGGTGGCCGGGCGCCGAGTGTGGGTGGCCTGAGCGCCGCGGGTGACACCTACAGGGCTTCTCCCCGCCTGGACCGGACGCCGTTCCAAAGCGCGCCCTCCACTCGCACTGCTTGTTGGGCTCATCATGAAGCGCCTGGGCTCCGTGCAGCGGAAAATGCCGTGTGTGTTTGCGACGGAGGTGAAAGAGGAGCCTTCCGCCAAAAGGGAGCATCAGGTAAGCGGCAGCGCCGGGTAGGCTGGGCGGCCCGCGTGGGCTTCTCCCAGCGGCGCTGGCTCAGTGCGAACCCGGCGACGGCGGCTGGACGCGTTAGAACTGCCCTGCAGGCCAGGAGCCTCTGTAGGTTTCGTTGGGGAGGTCTGGGTTGGAAGTCTTATACGCCCTGAGTACAAGTCCAGGTTCTTGTACTTTTGTTAGTTGTAAGGCAGGGCATTTGCGAGAGAATTTTCCTGATCAGGAGATTCAAACTTGCCCTCGCAGGGAAATGGAAAAACCACAGGTCAGCACCTGTGGGTTTCAGGTCAGCACCTTTTGGGGAAACCTAATCAGATAATTGCCACAGTCCAAGCTTTACTACTTTTCAAAAGTGCAGTGAGAAAGGGGGATATTATAAGACTTGCTTTACCTGTTACGTCGGAACCATTGGCGGTGTTGACAGTAGCCTAATTAGGTCACTGAAGATCAGACCTCATGTTACCAGTAATTACTTAATTTATTCTCTCAAGGTTTTCTATTGTAGCAACGTGTTTTCTATATAATGTGCCCTCGGTAAATGCTAGTGAGTGAATAACAAGTAACCTATATTAAGGCAATTCTTTCATGTTGTACTATAAAACGTTGTAGTCTTTGATCAGTAGAATCCCCAGTCATTAGTTGGGTGCTTCCCAACTTTGTTGATTGCATACAAAATCCACGTGTCCATTGGAAATCCACCTCACTTGAGTTTCATCACTGGCACTGGCCTTCTCATCTTCTAGACTAAAATGTGTTTAAGGCAGATTGTCCTGTTATCTTTAGTCCCAGCCTGTAGGACCTGACACGTGGTAGGCACTGGATAAATATTTGTTGAATTAAATAATGAACCCTGGAATCATTTCAGGCCAATTTTCCCTTCACCTTGATGCTTTTTACCTTATAGCATCTGATCTTTTCATTCTTTCTACTGCTGTCACTGCTGTTATAGTTAATATTTCATATCCTGCCCATTGCACTACCTAATTGGTCTTACTTGCCAGTCTGATCATCACCATGTTCTTTCCTTGTCTAAATACCACAGTTATTACTCAATGTTTGTAGCAGCAATCAGCCTTTTTTTTTTAGCTGTAATAAATAATGTAATCCATATAAAACATTATCATCTGTGTTAGTATTTCACTCTACTGTGATTTCCAACTTTGTATGTTAGAGGGGAGTAGTTTGTAAAAATATTCTCCACCAGGGAAAAGAAGCAGCCCCTTCTCTTACCTTTCTGCAATTAAAACAGCTTACAGTATTGTTTATAGCATAGCATCCACATTCTTAATTATCATTCAGGGCCTCCCACTAATGAGGCTCAGTCTATCCTCCATCCTTCTTAAAGTGAATTCTCTGTTTTAGCCATCTGTTTCATCCAGTGAACATATCAACCACAATCCTGTCTCAATTTTTGCTCAGACTGTTCACTCTGGGTCACCTCTAGAATGTTTTTAATTTTTCAAGTCAGTTCTTCTCCATAAAATCTTAAATCAACTTAGTCATCTCAGTAATTTCTCCTACCCAGAAATTGTAGAGGGACACTCAATTGATATTCACTATTTTAATACATGTACTTTTTCCCCCCAGTAATAGTCTAAAGTCTTGATGACAGGTAGAGAAGGAGAATTTTATGTACCCCTCAGTGTCTCATGTTGTCCTTTGCACATGTGGATAGCAAAGACCAGATAATTGATTTTTATGGAAGGAATGTTTATACTCATCAGGAGCTCCATGGGGCAATCTTCCCCCCAGGATCTTTGATAAATTTAGATACACACACACTGCTATTGGACCAGACCCTGTGGCTCTACCTCCCTGGGTTAAATTGATATCCTTTGATACCAGAGTCATAAGTTAGTGAAAACCGGTTATATTTTTAAAGTACTGAATCCCTACTAGATGGTTATATTTTAAAAGTATTGAATACTTTCAATATACTTTCAGTACTAGAGTACTGAAATATACTTTCAATAGACTTTCAGTACTTTGAGTACTTTCAATAGTACTTTCAGTACTAGAAGGGGCTAATTTCTTAGTTTACCTGCTTGAAATAGTACCTTAGTCTGAAGCACACACACAGCAGTATGTTTATATAGTACAGTGTTGTTTCACTTTGTAAGATGTTGTTACTTCAGATATAACTGTAGAAATTGCCTAAGTCTTCTTCAGCAATGAAAATGAATTATAGATAAAAAGTTGGTAGGAACCCAAGAAACTGTCTTTTTCTCATCCTTGGTGCCTTTTTTTCTTCCTGACAGTAGAAAAATCATAAATATGTCAACAGCTCACTACTGGTAAAGCTGAAAGGGACAAGAAGAGGGTACCCTCAAAGCAAACACATTCAAAGGAAAAACAAAAGACAGGTGATTCTTGGTAGTTTTAAAAGTGAAAATTGTTAGGGGGAAAACATGAAAAAAAGAAAATCAGCTTCAGATCTTGAGTACTCATTGTGCAAAGACTTAGAACTAAAATGGTACTGAAGTATATGGTGTAACATCGCTGATATGGTCTAGTGGGCCAGCTTGCGCTATCTGTGGGGCTGTATTTACTGGAGTACCGATGTGAGGTCTTGCCTAAGAGGTGATGCCAGCAGGTCTTACTCCTTTTTTATATTCTAACTGCATAGTCTAGGACAAGGCCGTTCACAAACTAGATGCTCAAACTTTGTTGAATGAGTTACCACCAAGATTTTTAGATCAATGTAGACTTCTGAATACAACTTTCAAAGTAAACAATTCATCAGACTACATGAGGAAGTCAGGTAACTGTAAGAAAACTACTGTCAAAGTGAAGCCTAACTCAAGAGTCAAGAGATTTGTTTTATAGAGGAGATTTTTCTTTTGCCATCTTGAACATTTTTTAAGTAAGTAAATAAACCATCGCTGATACAGCTCAGAAATTTAAGTTTGTAGAACTGTCATGTCTCATATAAATCACTATTAATGGTAGGAAACCATCGGGGTTAACTTTCCTTTCAAGCAGATAATATATTTTCTAAGACTATTTGTTGAATGTTATGATGATACATTTGAAGATTTTTAGGATATAAAACTGAATCAAGGATCAAATTGTTCTGAAAATTAAGAAGCTTTTAAACTGTGTGATCTGTAATGTTTAGACAGCGATGCAAGTTCTGTAACAATCGAGGTATACTAATGATAATTGCTTTATGAAAAGGATGAAAATCATAGTTTAGACAACTTATGCTTATAATAGCAGTTGTTTATCACGAAGTTGAGGAGGAAAAACATCTGAAGTTGAAGAGGAAAAAAGGAAATCCAGAAATTCATTTTACTTTGGCTCTTAAAGAAACTTCTGGGTAGCAAATAGAAACTGATGTCAGTTAATACTGAGAAAAATGCACTGAAAAAGAGAAAAGAAGTATGCCAAAAGGTTCTTGTGATACGTCTGAATGGTGATGAAGTGGGTGATTCATCTATGCCTTTCTACATTTCATTTTCAGATTTTCTATAATGAGCATGTATTAGCTTTGCAAGAAAAAATGGTTAAAAAAAAAAGGCAAAAACAAAGTATGAACTATCTTCCATCTATTTTGCCTGCTCCCTGAGAATTTGCCCTGAGACAGGAGTATATTACCACACCCTTGCTGAGACTCCTTATGAATCAAGTCTTAATTGAAAAACAAGTTTTGTAGATCACAAAAATGTTTGTGCTTATAAAAAAGGGGGAAGTCTCATGTATTGAAGAGTAGATTGATTCTTGGGAAAACTGAAAATTATGATTGAAAGACACTGGTATTGTATACCAGGAGCACCTATGGAGTTAACGTTGATTAAACAACGTTTAATCTAGTTTTACCTTCACTCAGATCTAGACACAGTGGCTGCCTTAAATTCTTCAGACACATCAAAAAACCTCCTGAGTTGGGACCTTTTGTTTTCCTCAGATATTTACATAGTATTCCCTTGCTTCAAGTTTGCCCAAGGTTGCCTCCTCAAAGAAAGCTTCCCTTTCCACCATATCCAAAATAGCACCTCATCCCCCTTTCCTTTACCCACTCGTTTTTCTCTTTAGCACGTGTTTGTCATAGCTAACATACCATGCACTGTGCTGCTTCTGTCTCCCTCATTAAAATGCAAGTTTCACCAAAGACAGGTACTTTTTTGTTCACCTCTGTATTTCCAGTGTTGAAGACAATGCTTAATCCATAATAGGCATTTAGTAAATAATTGTCAGGTATATGATTAAATATACTGAATGCCTGTGCTAGGGTTGCAGTGCTGCAAAGAACAAAGGTGCATAAAGAAACGGAAATAATTACAGAATTATGTAGAAAATCAGATGTTGCTGTGGTAGCATAGAAGGGAGGGAACAATTCAGAACTTCACAGAAGAAATATTTTTAAATCATTCTGAAGGATGAACAGCAGACCATCACTTAAAACTAATGAAATTAAGAATATTTCAGGTGAGCATGTGTGCGAAAACATAGAGGCTGTCTATCTTAAACCGGTTTTCTCTCTTTCTTTTTCTAAGCCATTTAAAGTTTTGGCAACTGAAACTATAAGTCACAAGGCATTAGATGCAGATATATACAGTGCAATTCCAACAGAAAAAGTGGATGGAACATGTTGTTATGTTACTACCTATAAAGGTAAAATAAAACTATAATATTTACTATAAATATTACTTATTTTTCTTAATCACTTTATAGACTATATGATATGAGGCATTTGCTCTTCATAAACCCTTGGAAACCCAAGTATAGTAGCCAAACAAAAAGGTCACAATTGTTACAGTTTACCTAAATTATTATTGTACTTTCTTCTTGGGGAAAAAACGGTAAACTAAAACATTTACCTAATACCCATTAAGGGCACAGGCAGTATGGTACTTGATATATCTCCAGTTTGTACAAGTAGCCTCTCCATTTCACAGATAAGAAAAATGAGGCCAGGTTACAGGCATGGTGACTCAGGCCTGTAATCCCAGCACTTTGGGAGGCCAAGGTGGGTGGGTCATCTGAGGTCAGGAGTTTCAGACCAGCCTAGCCAATATGGCAAAACCCGGCCTCTACTGAAAATACGAAAATAAGCTGGGCATGGTGGTGCATGCCTGTAATCCCAGCTACAAGGGAGGCTGAGGCAGGAGAATTGCTTGAACCCAGGAGGCAGAGGCTATAGTGACCCAAGATCGCGCCATTGCACTCTAGCCTAGAGGACAAGAGGGAGACTCTATTTCAAAAAAAGAAAAGAAAAATGAGGCTCAGTGAACTTAAATAATTTATCCAAGACCGTATAGTGACTGAATGACTGAACTGTCAGTGGAACCTATGTTTGTGGGACCCTTAAGCTTGTTCTTCCTGCATTGATTCCAGTGGCTTTATTACTTTTGTCAGCGTCTCTAATTAGTTTCATTTTAATGTATTTTAACAGAAATGCAAATAGAAATTTTCAGTCATTTTAAGAAGAAATGTATGGAAGAGAGATTTTTTTGTGATTATTTTTGGATGGTGAGATTACCTTTCACTTCCAGAAAAAAAACAGCATCTGGACGCAGTCCTTGGGCATTAAATAGGCGTCTGGACACATTCCTTGTATCAGGAAATTCATGAAATGCAGTAAAATAAATCTAACTGTGCTAAAATGTGCATAATATTTGCCATCTTAACCATTTTTAAGTATGCAGTTCAGTGGCATTAAGTATGTTTACATCGTTGTGCTACTATCACCACCCTCCATCTCAAGAACTGTTTTCGTCTTATAAAACTGAAATGCTACCCATGAAACAACAACTCCTTATTCTCCTACCACGCCCCTTGTAACCGGCATTCTACTTTCTGTCTCTATGAATTTGACTACTCTAGGTACTTCATATAGGTAGAATCATACAGTGTTTATTTTTTGTGACTGGCTTATTTGACTTAGCATAATGTCCTTAAGGTTCATTCATGTTGGTAGCATGTATCAGAATTTCACTCCTTTTTAAAGGAATGGAATTAATATTCCATTGCATGTATCTAGCACATTTTGTTTATCCAGTCAACCATTGGTGGACAGTTGGGTTGCTTTCATCTTTTGACTGTTGCGAATAATGCCACTGTAAACAGATGTGAACAGATATCTGAGGCTCTGCTCCCAGTTCTTGTGGGTATATATATCCAGAAGTGGAATTACTGGATCATATGGAAATTCTAAATTAATTTTTTGAGGAGCAACCATACTGTTTTGCATAGTGGTCGCAACTATTTACATTTCTACCAACGGTGCACAAAGGTTCCAGTTTTTCAGTTTCCTCACCAGCACTTATTTTCTGCCTTTCTCTGTTTGGGTTGTTTTTGTTTTGGGGTAGTAACCATACTAATGGATGTAAATGAATTGCATTTTTTATGTTTACTGGTAAAAAAGAAACAAAAGGTCCACTGAACCAGAAATGATAATATAATACAGGTTTCATCTGGTTCTTCATATTATTTATCTGGATAGCTAATAAGTAGTACAGAATATCAGGACCAACGTATAGCAGTTTCTTTATAAACCCTGGATTTGTATATTTGAGAAAACTGTAAAAGATTTTTCAGACATTGATGTCTATTAAGAAACTATAGTGTGTATCACTATGCATGATGATGGCAATTACTGGGTTAGAATTTAACTGCTAAAGTAAGTCACAGAATGCAAAGTGACAATGCTTACAAATCCACATTTATTACTGCTAAAGGATACACAATATACCAGTGGTATTAAAAGTAAAGATGTGTATTATAGCCAAGGACTGTCTCACAGCAAGGAGTATGGCGAGGCCAGGTAAAAGCTACTATACTTCAAAGCTGCTTTGAAGCCTTGGCAGGACACATTTTCTCAGATCAGGAACCACTTATGTGTTCAGACAAACACCTTGGAACCAGGGAATGCAAAATGGAGTTACAGCTGGGGATTTTTATATATTTGCTGGTCATGTAGGTAGGCATCTTGCTGCTAAGTAACCAGCTTCAGCAGCAGAGCCTAGCAGGGGTCTCAGACCAGGTGCAAGCTATGAGTCTCACTGTTAACAATAAAGAACACTAGCACAGTGCCCTGCAACTCCTCAGATCCATGAGTACAAATCAACATTATTAGTATTTTCATACCTTGATGAGGGGTCAGTGCAATGCAAAACAGCTCAGCCTGATTCCAGCTGTGTCAGAATTAACCTTTAAAGCACAGTGTAATGTTTGGGGGGTGGTGGTGAATACAGTTATCTGGTTATGTTTCCATTTTGTAGAGGTAGCTTCCGTTGTCCATAAATGCTGCTTACTCATAAAATATGAATATGCAATGCCCTTATAAAAAATATCATATATTTACTTTTTGTCTCCTGTCCTCATTCTTTAACCAGAGAAGTAATTCTTCTCATAGCATCAAGTACCGCTAGGTGGTATATATTCTTATATTGCATATTTCCCTTTAGCTTCTTTGAGAAATTAGCCTCCTGTTTATTGAAAAATTCTATTCTGAAATGTCTTTCAAGATAAGTTTTGTTTACTTCATTCTTTTGCTTTTGTTATTACTTTTTTAGATCAGCCATACCTTTGGGCTCGACTAGATAGAAAACCAAACAAACAAGCTGAAAAAAGATTCAAAAATTTTCTACATTCAAAAGGAAACCCAAAAGGTTAGTTTTTAACTTTTCATGTTTAAATAGCTGAAATCCGTGGCGTATTTATTGATATGGTATTTCTGTACATTATATCTTTCTGTATAATTTAAGCAATTTAGAATACTTTTATATATAAAAAGGATATTATTGAAAAATATTGTAAAATATTTTCCTAATATTTGTCACTGAGTCTATTAAAACATACAAATCACTACATATATATTGAAGTGAATGACACATTTTGTGTAAGAGACAAATATGTAATTTTATAAATCAAGTGTAATTAAAATCTCAGGAAATTAATATCTTTAATTATTAAAATGCTTTTAAATATCTGTAGTAGATATATACACTCACTGTATACACATTAATGTGTTTATATTTGTATTCATAGTATATTAAAAATTCATGAATCTAATACTTAATGGAATGTTGGTTACTTTAGTTAAACTGTTAAATACTGTATACAAATGGTGTATATGAAATTGAATATTTAAAGTGTTAGTATTCTAACCGTAAGTACGGTCACATTGTGGTGATAATGAATGGAGAATAATTGTATCATCCCTGATAGGAGGTTTTAGTAGCTGTTCCCATTTTGATTCTGTTTAGTATTTTATGTTTTTTAAAGCATCACCACATATAACATTATCTCTTTTTAGAATTTTTTTGGAACGTTGAGGAGGACTTCAAACCAGCTCCAGAGTGCTGGATACCAGCAAAGGAAATAGAACAAATAAATGGAAACCCAGTGCCTGATGAAAACGGACACATTCCTGGTACCATGATATCTCTTCTAATGCAGTTTTGCATTTACTAGTAAAATGATCAAAATATCCATTCAATCAGAAATTACAGAATTTAATTTTAACCTGGTTCTTCATTAGTATGTATAGCACAGAATTTCTGAATCAAATTTATGTAAAGTCCTGTATATCAAAGATGCTTCATATCAAGAACGTCCTCTTAGCTTTAGAATCTTTTCTAAGATGGCCATTTTTTACTAGCTGTAGTCTGTGACAATAAAGCGTCTAATGAGAATAGCCTTGAGGCCAGGTGCAGTGTCTCATATCTGTAATCCTAGCACTTTGGGAGGCTGAGGTGGATGGATTGCTTGAACCTAGGAGTTTAAGACAAACCTGTGCAACATAGTGAAACCCTGTCTCTACAAAAAAATACAAAAAATTAGCTGGGCATGGCAGTGTGCGCCTGTAGTCTCAGCTACTCGGGTGACTAATATGGGAATCAGCTGAGCCCTGGAAGTTGAGGCTGCAGTGAACCATGATCATGCCCCAGCACTCTAGCCTGAGCATTGGACTGTGACCTTGTCTCAAAAAAACAAGAAGAGGGAATAGCTTCCAGGTTCTTGTCAGGTTGGATGAGATGATCTAGTCTGAAATGAGATCTCAAGAAGTGTCTATACCATTAGGGATAACAAATAGTCTATGTGCGTGTGTGCATGCGTGTGTGCGTGCGTGTGTGTGTGCGTGCGTGTGTGTAGATCCCAGAGTATCTCAGAGGGAGTTAAAAATAGTTGTCTCACAAGTTGTTTTTCTTGGGATGGGAAAATTTTGCAAAGGTATGCTGAATAGAAAGGTATCCCAAATTAAGGTTATAGGTCCTCAAGTGGCATGTCTTGAGTGCCCATTATGTGCAAAGTCCTCTTAGTTTCTGGTAATACAAAAATGCAGGTCAGAACCCTTGTCCTCAATGATCTTTAATTAGACATCGGGAGAAATCAACCAATAGTAGTATGATTTAAGAACTAACAGGAATGAATGCATCAGGTACCACTGGAGAAAAGAGGAGGAATTGCTCATTCAGCTTGTGTTTAAGAGGGAAGATCAGCTTAGGCAAACTCCCAGGAAGAGGAGAGGGCATGGGGTATTTTGGATGTTTTATATAACACTTCACTGCAGCTGGAATGTTCAGGGTATATGACATCATGAAGCGGCTATAAAAGTTGAGGCTGGGCCAGGCGCAGTGGCTCACACCTGTAATCCTGGCACTTTGGGAGGCTGCGGTGGGTGGATCACCTGAGGTCAGGGGTTCGAGACCAGCCTGACCAACATGGAGAGACCCCCATCTCTACTAAAAATACGAAAAAAATTGCCAGGCGTGGTGGTATATGCCTGTAATCCCAGCTACTCGGGAGGCTGAGGCAGGAGAATCGCTTGAATCCAGGAGGGAAAGGTTGCGGTGAGCCAAGATCACGCCATTGCACTCCAGCCTGGGCAACAGGAGCGAAACTCCATCTCAAAAAAAAAAATAAAAAGTTGAGGCTGGAAGTGGGGTGGGCTCAGATCTTAAAGGCCCTTTTATTCTATCTAAAGGAGTTTCAAGTTTATCCTGAACATAATGATTTTTAATCAGTGGTACAGCAAAACTAAATTTAAGTTTTACAAACAGAACTATGACAAAAGTGGGTTGGATTTCACTGGAGGCTAGCAGACCAGCAAAGAAGTTATTACAGTAATCTAGGGTGAATAATGAAGGGAGCCAGTTCTGGCAACAAGAATGAGAAGGGTAATAGCAATAACATTCAATAAACATGGCATCAGTAAATTGTTCAGTATATATTGGAACAGTTTAATGAACTTGGAACACTTACTGCACTATATCCATTGTCCCTGAAGCTTGAGAGAAGGTAGAGAGAAAACTTATTTTATAAAAAATTTTGAGTGCTATGTCTTAGAACAGTGCTCAATTCTTACTAAGGTGAATTTTCTAGTAAGAGAATGCTAGGTGGTGCTCTGTAGTGAATAACAGGTTAATTCTATAGAACAAAAAATGAACCCTTATGATTTTTAAAAACGTAATAAACTGTTAACTTTCCCATTGATTTTTAAAGGAATATATCTTTGTGATAGACACCCAGAAAACATGGGAAATTTACAACAAAAATAGAAATTACCTGTAGTTTCAATCCAAAGAAAAATGATGTAATAAAAAATAACTTTCTTCTTTATATGATAGGTTGGGTACCAGTAGAAAAAAAACAACAAACAGTATTGCTGGCACTCCTCCGTAGTTAATTATGAATTTGAAATTGCCCTGGTACTAAAACATCATCCTGATGATTCTGGACTTTTGGAAATTAGTGCAGTGCCACTATCGGATCTCTTAGAACAAACACTGGAGCTCATAGGAACAAATATCAATGGAAACCCATGTGGTGAGTGAAGCCTTTTTCTTGTTCAGTTACAGTAACTGTCATTTATAGAGAACTTTCTAGGGTCAACTTAAAAAACAAACCCATGCTAAAGAAACGACTAACAAATTTGAGTTAGTTTCCTAGGATTATACCTATTTCTGTTAACTTTACATTCATAGAAAAAACCATTTTATTAGTCCAAAAGGTTGATTTTTATCCTTATTCTTTCCAATAATAATATTACACAACTGTGTATGAAAAGTAATGACTCAGGTGTAACACCCTTGCTTTTTAAAATTCAGGTGAGTTGAGTCAGTTGATGAAAATGCACTTTTCTTTGTTATGATAGCATCAATTTGCATAGCCAGGGGTGTAAAGTAAGTAAAGAATGGCAATGAATACCACGTCAAGTATCAAAATATATATCATGATGAATTGAGTGCAAGTCCTGAGAGCACTATGGGTGACCTTGCTGACAAGGGGATGGGAAGACAGACCTAAAGACACTAAAGCTGTAATAGGAAAATCCTATGTAGAGATCAAAAGTAGACTTCCAGGTGTAAAGAAGCTAAGATCGTAGTTAGACAAGTTATCAGAGATGCAGTACAGCTCTTTAGCAAACATTGAAGAATAGTTTAATGTGGCCAGTGCCACACTGGTACCAAAGGTTGGTAGACTTTTTCTGCAAAATGCCAGATTAGGTATTTTAAGTTTTATGGGCCACTCTTCTGAAAGGAGGTACAGACTGTACTTACATGAGTGGGTGTGGCCGTGTTCCATGGAAACTATTTACAAAAAAAAAAAGGTCTAGACTTGGCCTGCAGGTCATAGTTTGCTGAACCTTAGTGGAGAGTACAACAAGGTGGAATTTAGACTTACTGGAATAAGGTGCCAGTGCACTTCAGTTGTATTCTTTTTAAGGAAACAACCAGCCTTTCTACCTTTATTCCTAAGTGTCTCAAAAGACTTTTTATTTGGAGAGGTACATTTTCTCATTCTTTCTGAAAGTTCCTTCAAACAAATATGGCTAATGGCAAATTTTTCCACTTAGGGTTAGGGAGCAAGAAACATCCATTACATCTTCCTATACCACATGGAGCATTTCAAATAAGAAATCTACCTTCATTGAAGCACAATCATCTCTTGTCCTGGTTTGAAGGTTGCAAAGAGGGTAAAATTGAAGGAATAGTATGGCATTGCAGTGATGGCTGTTTAATAAAGGTAATGACAAAAATAGCTCGGGTGGGGTTATGTCATCTCATATTCCTACAACAAAGTAGAAGTGATACTAAAATTATCTCTACAAATGGCAGCAATTCTTATTTGCAGTAAAGAAATTTAATTTTCTCATCCCACATACCACCATTTTTTAAGTGGTAAAACAGTGTTTCCCAGTGTGTATTGTGTGAGGCATTGATCCTAACAGGTGTGCTTCAGAATTAAAGTGATACTATGTATCCCTTGCGAGGAAATTCGTGTTGCACAGTAGTGCTCTCTGTGACATCTTGTACTAACCTGATTTAGCTCGGCATCTCCCAGACTTGAATATAGAATGTGTTGAGTAAAGAGTGCCAAGGTAACAGTTGATATATACAGAATGAATTATCTTCTACTTTGTTCCCTTTCTGTCTCCTGGACTTGTCTATTCGACTTCTTACAGGTACCAGAAATTCATAATATTCAAAACTGGACCTAGTTGTAACTCTCTGACTCCACATAATTCACTGAAGTAAATAAAAACTTGGATATTAATTTTAACCCCTCTTTTCATTACTTCATACATCCAGTTATCAGTTCCTAACAGTTCTAATCTATGTACTTCTTCTCAACCAATTAACTGTTAATTTTAATTCAAGCCAAGATTCATGATTTAGCTGTCATATCAGTGTCACCCTCCGAAAACAGAATCTTTCAGTTTTAGTCCTGTCTTCTCCATTCTTCACAAATGAATGAGCATATTACTTTCCTGCATAAATCTGTTCAGTTACATTAAGTATTCATGATCTGACTCCTGCTTAACTTCCCAGAACTGCTCTTCATCTCTGCCCCCACAAACACACTGACATTGTGTTTGCTCTAATCATGTTTGCAGTAGCAAAAAAACTCCATCACGTAACATTCCCTTCAATTAGAATGCCTCCTTTCCCACATTTTTCAGGTAGCTAGTCTGTAGTCAGCAACAGACTCTATGATTCTTAAAATTTTTATGAAGCCCCTGATTATGTTCCTGGCATGTTTCCAGGTGCTGGACATACACAGTCAACAAGGTGTCTGCCTTCATGAACTCACATTCTAATGGGTAAGATAGATAGACAATAAACAAATATGTAATATGTCAAGAGAAGAACAGATATGAAAAAAAAAACAGGGTAAGATAAAGTAGAGCCTTACACAGTGCCTGGCAGATAGATAGTAAGCACTTAAATATTTCTAAGTGAATGAAAATAGTATCTGTATGCTAAAGCTAATACCTTTTTTCTCTTTCCAGGTTCATCGCCATCATCTTGGCTTATGCTGACGAATTCCAGATACTTACATGAATTCAAGACCAGTTATTATCAACATAAACCTGAACAAATGTGACTCTGCCTTTGATATTGTTTGTTTAATCATTTTTCAAAAATCGATAATCAGAAATTTGCTAGACTCAAAGATATAATATTTGATGTATAAAATGCAAATAAAATTAGTTTATTATAGTTATATTCTAATCTTGGATATTCTACCATGTTTAAAAATATTTCAAGGTTCCTATTCATTATGAAACATCAATATGTCTTCTACCATTTGTGAAGAAATGAATTTTCCAGTTTCAAATACCTGTTCAAAATTTTATTCAAAACCAGCAAATTAATTTTAATCTCTTGCCATAAAAATATAAGTAACAGTGAGCGCCTAAGCTTGTACAAAGGCTGGAGCTGGATTCTCTCCACTATTAACTGAGTGGTAATTTAAAGGCAACAATTAAACCAACAATTTAATGTCACTAATTTTCAAAATTAAATAGTTTAAGCTCAATTTGATTTTGCTAGATATTTAACAAAACATATGGCTCAGCCTCATAACCTGTATGTCTGTATGTCTACACCTGTATTTATATATATTACAGTTACGATTTGAGAATCTTAACACATGTATAAATAAGTATATATAAACTCCAATTTTAAATATTAAAATGGCTGAATTTACCCTCATACTCTTTAAAAAAACTTAATCAAAACATGAATGTAGAGAAATTCACCGGAGCTCATTGCCTATTTGATGGCGCTAATTTATTCTAAGTCTTCAAATATATACTTTTATAATAAGTTGAAAATTTCATATAATTTTGTTTATTAAGAATTCCAATCTAAGTATAAAGGTACAAGGTAGTGAGAAGGAAATACTACAGTTCAGAGAATTGCTTATTTCCAGGTAGATTTTAACTTATGAAGTTAATAAATAGTTAAATGAAACAAATAGGTGACCTTTAGTAAATGGGGAAATTAACAGGACTTTCTTCATCTTCAAACTCTTCAGAAGCAGCAACAGGGCTAGTTAATTCAACTCCCAATTGTTCTGAAGTTTTTTTACCTTCTCTTCTAGGAGAATATTCTTCTTTACTTCTTCCTTGTAATTATACTTAAGATCTTCAATTTCTTCGAAAAATGAAGGATCAAAATTTTCCAGTTCTTTTTTCAGCTTTCTTATTTCCTCCTAACAGAAACATTATCTTTAAAAGTTGCATATAGGAAATATACATATTTTATATTTGAACTAAGATTAACTTTCAATATGAAAGCCAAAGTATTCTTGAGTAGTCAGCTACAGCTATAAAGGCAGAATAATTAAGATTTCTGTTTGTTCCATTGTACAGTGTAAATAACTAAGCTGTTAACTGTCAAGTCCAGTTATCTATTCTGCAAGTTGTGTTCTAGTCTTTGACTAAAATTTATCATCTTTTATAGTAGGATGTAATATTTCTCTAAAAGCACATAAGATCCTCTGAATATAGCAATCAATCAAAAAGATTTTGTGATTCATAATATTGAAGTTAGTCTGGTTAAGAGTTTTGGTTTAGACTTCATTTATATTTTCTTTACAAATATCTAATTTTTAATAAATAATGATCAACTTTTTATAAAGTTATTAATATGATCAGGGAAACCTTTGGGACTTCTGGTGAAGAAAGAATTCAAGCCTTAGTGACTATTTAGAATAGCCAGTGATCACTAGCTAATTCTCATATCCATGCCTTTTTGTCCTGTTTACAGTCTTAAAAGAGGTAAAACATAGCCAATATTTTTTAAGGGAACTATATCCTTAAGATTCCTGGAAAGAATTTCAAAAGAAACTATAGACACTGTTGCCAATGTGACCCAAAACTTAAGAACATACTAATGGCATATATTTGTTACAATTAAAAAATAAATTTACTATTTAATCCTACTTGTTGAGTCTGAATTTTTTGTTACCTCTTATTTAATAAATATGTTAAGAATAGTCAGATAAACATAATGAACTTTGTAATATAAAAATCAAATATAAGATGTTATATGAATTTTTTAGGATATGTACTTCAAAGATGGTAATGAAAATAGTTTTGAACAGCTGTTTTCACAAAACAATACTAATAAACATTACCTTCAAATGCTGCTTTTCTAGATCTGACATTTTGAGTTGTGTCTCTAGATCTTTTACTTTTTCCTTTAGTTGATCAGCATCTGTCAAAAAAGTTATACAAATTAGACTCCGCTTTTTCTCACTATGAACGAGTTCAAGGTAATGGATTTGTTCTAGAGAACAGAGATTTATGAAACCTAGAAACTGGAAACTACTGGATTTTATGGCTGAAATACTTAAGGATGTAAATACTTGTTGCTACCTCCCTCCATCAAGTATTGCAATTTCATAGCAGACAAAAAGGTATCTGCTAGGTATTAGAAGTGTAAGGTCAGGTTATTTTTTTTACATGGTAGAAATTTTACATGAAAAAAATCCTAAAACCAGGAAAATTTGTTAGGTACTAAAAGTACAACAGAAGAAGCAGACAGTTGGGTAAGGGGCTATAACCATGGCCAAATGCTCCCACTATCCCACACAGCATTGGCTAGTCCATGTAGGTTATTACACATTTATTGCACAATTACTATGTGCAAAACATGTCATGCAGGCTGTATAATACAAAGATGAGTAGGACACAGCCCTAATACTTTGGTAGGAAAACAAAAGTCCACAAATATAGCACAAAAGTTCTAATTTATTGGATTCACCCTGCAAGTTAACATATCTCTAACTTTTTTTTTTTTTTTTTTGAGATGGAGTCTTGCTGTGTCACCTAGGCTAGAGTGCAGTGGTGTCATCTTGACTCACTGCAACCACTGCCTCCCTGGTTAAAGTGAGTCTCCTGCCTCGGCCTCCAGAGTACCTGGGATTATAGGCAAGTACCACCATACCTGGCTAATTTTTATATTTTTAGTAGAGATGTGGTTTCACCATGTTGGCCAGGGTGCTCTTGAACTCCTGACCTCAGGTGATCTGCCTGCTTCAGCCTCCCAAAGTACTGGGTTTAGAGTGTGTACCACTGTGCTGGACCTGGGACAAGTATCTTAAATGTTTTACTACTTACATAGACAGTGATTTAGAATTTCCAAAAACAGTTCTGGTTTGATTTGTAAGCCTTAATGTTTGAAAAATGATAGGTAATCTGTCTACTTCACATCAGAGAAAAGGAATTTGAAGGCTCAGAAATTCCCTTAAGAAACTGAGGTTTAGAAAGAGTACAGAACTATCTATGGCCATATGATCCTTAATGCACATGCACCTGATCTCTGATCTCAGAAGCTAAGCACTGTTGGGTCTGGTTAGTACTTGGATTGGAGGAAAATCATAAAATTTTCCTAACGTCGACAGCTTTAATATTATGTTTAGTCTATATATACCAAGCTGGCTGCTATGAGACATATGTTGAGAGTATTTAGTATGTACTTTTAGCTACCAAGATGCAGTACAGCATAGTGCTTAAGGGCTAGGAAACCAAGGAGCTATGGAGTTTTGTAGATTTAGATTTTAATCATGCCTCTGCTACTTCCTAGCTGACCTTGGGGAGAGGTTACTTAACCACTTCAAATCTATTTATCACATAAAATGGAGACAGTAATACCTATCATATACGTCTGTAAATATAGAATGCTTGTAACGCACCTCACATAGTATCTAGTACAACTCACACTTGATGGCTTTATTACAAATTACTAATAGGACTACATAGCACATTGAAAAAACTACAAGAAATAGTCAAAAGATTGTTCAGATATAAATTGGTATACTCCTTTGGAGAGAACCTGGAATTTCTATCATACTATCAAACAATGGCATGATTAGGTCAAGAGATTAATCATATTTTATAAAAGCAAAAACTTGGAGGCAAACTAAATATCCATCAAAACATAAATGGTTTAATGTGTTATACATGCAGTAGTAATCCACTACAGAATGATTAAATGGGTAAGACAGACTTATGAGCAGATATCAAAAGATGTCCATGATAAACTTAAATATGTATAGTATGAGTTCAATTTTATGTGACTCGCCAAGAAAATATATATACATATATAGAAACAAAGTCTATTCTTTATCCACAGTTTTGGTCTATAAAGTTAGCCCAATTAGTGAATATCAAACCACTGTTGCTAGGGGAAATATGTACAGAGATGAATATATATAAATATACATACATATCTCCCGTAGATGATCATCTTAAATCCTAAAGACAACTCATCCTGGTAAATTCTATTTATTTTACATAAGAAAACAAGGTTCAGAAGTGTTACATGACTCTTCTAAGGCTAAAACACTAACAAGCCTCAGAATTGGGATTCAAATCCCTTCCAACAGGCCCCAGAGCCACGGCTTCTTGCATGATATTGTGCTGCCCTCTACTGTCTCCATCCTCTGCTCATTTCTGTATGAAAACTGAAGTGAGAATACTAAACATTGCCTTGTTGGACCTCTGCTGGGAACATGTAGGTGGGATTATTCAAATTTTCCAAGGCTCTCTAGGTACTGCAAAAGTGCTGTGAGTGTTGATTTGGGGATTACATACACACTTTAGTGAGTTGGTGATTTAGAAAACACATAATCCACAAATAATGAGGATCTATTGTACATTGTGGGCACATATGAACATATATATACATGCATGCATATGTGTGATATATATATGTATATAAAATGTGTGTGATATGTAGGAATGGGGAATGATTAGTAATCACTTTTGAATGGGAATGGAAGGGGTAGAATGATACTTATTTTTCACTTTGTAAAAGGAAAAAAATATAGGCAGTGTTTACTTATTTGCAGTTTTTAAAAATGTTCAGAGGACTTGAAAGAGCCTATACTTAGGAACTGGAAACAACATATTTGGTATTCAATGCTTAGCACTGTATTGTGATTAAATCTGTAACACCCAGATGGAGAACAAAGAGAAAAACACTTGGGCACTTGCTACTCTGTAGTATAAACAACACAAAGAGATAAATGGGAATATTTTTATATTAATAGCATGGAGATACAAAAGATCTAAAACTTCTTTTCAGTAATTTCATTTTACAGGGAGACAATGAACAGAAACTGGAGCGGAAAAAAAAAAAAAAGGCAAACCTGAATTCAAAAACTTGGGGGTAGTTAACATGTTTTTTAAAATACATTACCAGGGATGGTGCTTTCAGGTTCACTTTGATCCTTGTTAACTTCTATTTGACGGATTAATTCTGCTTTCTCTTTCTCCAGCTGACTATTAGCTAATCTAGAACACAATAATAATGTGTTAAAAACAAAAAACAGATATTGCTTCATAAAATACATGGGCATTTCTTATGAACTAGTGATGTACAGTAATCAGAACATGCTAGTCTTTATCAAAGTAAACATTTACTCTCCATGCTACAATGCCACCACTCTCAAACAAAAAACCTGGAATACAAAAGCCTCCACATTTTTCTTAACATCTGACCTGATGTCATTTTCAAGAGTAGTTTTGTTATAAGAGGAGGCTAATGAAAGTAGGCTACAGAGACCCCTGGAAGTAAAAAATTACTTGTTCTCTTTCATTAGTATTTTCCTCTGGGAAGCTAAGGTTTTATTCATTCTATGCTGTTAGAAAAGTTTAAACTAAATTACAAACTGGAAACTTACATTAAGGTTGGGTTTATCCTTTTTTCCAGTGTGTATTATAAAAAAGATAGAGTGATTAGCATTAGAAGGAAGAAATAAGTACCTTATAATAAGCCTATTAGGTAGTCAAGTTGAAAAATGCTTTTCTCTAGTTGTAGTAATTCTGGGTATATGAAAACTAATAATTTTTATTTTTTAAAAAGAAAAACACAAAGTAGTCACATAAACACTGATGTACCTAAGAACTTGCAGCTCCCGTTTAAGGCCTTGTTCTGTCTCAGCACCTTCAGGAACATGTTTAAGAATCTTAATCTATGGGGACAATGAAAAGTTAGAAGATAAAGTTTGCCATGGAAATACGGGGTTTTATAAAAATACACATTTTTAATAAAGCATATTAAAATCTGATTTTTAAAAGCACACATAGGCACTTTTCTATATCCTATTCACCATTCATTGAACAAGTATTGAGTAACTACTGCGTAACCAGCATTATCCTAGGCACAGAGGCTACAGCAGTGAACAAAATAGGCAATGTTCCATCTTGCATGGTCTTCATTTAGTGAGGAAAGACAAAGAATGTGTATGTAATGTGATATGATGTAATAACAGTGCCAGATGGTAGGAAGAGCTATCAAGAAAATATAATCCAGGGTAAGAGGATAAAGAGTGATGGAAAGTAGCATAGGGCTAGGGTTAGGGTTAGGGAAGGTCTCTCTGAGGAGCCTCTATTTCAGCAGACACATGAAGTCTGGGAGTAAGCGATGAGAATATTTGGGTGAACAGTATTCTAAACAAGGAAGCAAGTGTAAGGACTTGAAGCTTAAATGAGTTTGTATTGTTTAAAGTACTGAAAGAAGGTTAATGTGATTAAAACAATGTGAATGAAATGAAGGGAGAAGTGGTAGAAGATAAGATTGGGAAGAAAACTGGGTGCCAGACCTCATATGTTGTTTTAGGATAGGAAAAGAACTTCTAAGTTTTATTTTAGGGTGATGGAGAACCACTAGAAGATTCTGAGAATAGGACTACTGTGATGTGCTTTATGTTTTAAAAGGGTTATCTGGCAACTTTGTAGAGACAGACCAGAAATAGGAAGAGGGTGAAACAATGAAAGTGGAAGCTGAGACACCAGCTTGGAAATTACTGCAGTTGTTCAGGTATAAAACAGTAACTTGAACAAGATTGGTAAGTGATGTCTCAAGATGCCCAGAAGGAGTTAGATTTGGGATAAAGTTTGGAAATATAGCTGACATAATTAATGAATGAAAAAAAGATGTGGAGAAAAAAAAGAAAGAAGTCATTGACGATCCAACATTTCTGGCTTAAGCAAATGGGTGAATGGGGTGCCCTACAGTTGGATGGGTCTTCTTAATCGAGTCCATTTTTATCTTTATAAGACAATGCAAGGAACAGCTTGTGATATTATGCATTATTTTATCATGTAAAGAAAAATTATATTACTTACCTGTTGTTCAAGGTCTTCAGTGTATTTCTTAACCTTTTGTTCTCTCTCTGTTGCTTCTCTTACAAGCTGTTTAAGGTCAGTAATGCTTTGATTTTTTTTGGCAATATCAGTTTCCAATTCTTTCAACTTGGTTTCATACATTCTAAAAGTATGAAGAAAAAAAGTATATGTTGAGAAACATTAAGTTTACCCTGCCCCTATGGCTCCTTGTGGAGAATACCTTTTAGTTTATAATTAGTGGTAGGCAGGTAATTGCTGCCTACTTGGTATATTTGTGAATTATAAGTTAATATAGCCCACCTGTTTATTACTAAGAATCACCTGTAAAGAGAATAAATAAGTAGATGAGAATCTGCTCAGGGCCTTCAGCCTGGAATGCTGTCAGGCCCTGAGGCTCTCAGCTCTGTAGGCTGTTGGTCCTCCAGATAGATCCACTTTGCCGTTCTGTCTGGGTGTCTGCCTCTCAATACCTTCAGCACTGCCTGGGTGTGGGGTCTCTCAACCAAGCTGGTATTCGGTAAGTGGTGCCCAAGTGTGGGGACTCGAACCCGGGACAAAGGGTTGCTTGAACAACGGAGAAAGAGGCTAAGCTGAAGGTATCCCGAGAATATTTGAAAAGAATCCCCCACAGGAGTTAGGGGGAGCCTGGAAGTAGCCTGAATACTACTGGGAAAAAAATCCTCGGAGTAAGTTGGGGAGCTCAGAAGGAGCCTGGGGTGAGTTAGGGAGACTCCCAGGTGAGTTAGGGAGAATCTGGAAGTAGACCAAAAACTTTTGAAAAAGATTCCCCAGGGTTAGTTGGGGAGCTCAGAATTAGCCCGAGAACTTTTGAAAAAACGTCTCTCAGGGTGAGCTGGGGGAGCTCGGTCATATTGGGGTAACAAGGGACAAAGATCAAGCAAATGCGAGGCTTATCTGGTGTGGTCTGTTTGGGCTTTGGTGTGTTTTGCCTTGGAGCTGTTTCAGACAGACAATGAGAAAAAGGATTCAAGAGAGGGGAAGGAGTGTGATGAAGTATGTGAAGAATCTATAGAGCAAAAAGATGAAGAGTCAATATGAGGAAAGGGTGTGCCCATCAGCACCCACACCCCCCGCTCCGGTATCCTGTCAAGGGATGGCCAGATCCTCCTAATATTTCTACCTCTGCTTCTGTTGGCGTTTGTACTCCTAGAATTACGGTAACTGGTTCCTTCAAGGAGTTCAACAAGTGAGAAAAGAGGGCTATTTGGAGCCACAGCAGTTTCCAGTTGTTGTACATCCTCAAGATCAGCAGGGGCGAGTACGGGTTGCTTTTGAACCCCTTCCCTTCAAATTACTGAAGGAGTTTAAACAGGCCATCAGCTAGTATGGGCCTGAGTCTCTGTTTGTGCTAGAATTATTGAAGAACGTGACTACTTCTTACCAGCTGATTACAATAGACTGGGATACTTTAAAGTTAACCCAAACTTGTTTGTTGCCTTCTCAGTTTCTGCAGTCAAGTCTGTTAGTTGCTACAGTTCTATCTGATGCTCAACATTTCCACACACTGACACACTTAAATGCAGTGGAGCTGCGGAAAACAAAATGACTTAACTTGGAAAGAAGCTAAAAAGATTGTTCAGAATTGTCCGACTTCTCAGCTGGTCAATTATCCTCCCAACTCAGGGGATGTAAACCCCCGGAGGTTAGAATCAAATACTTTGTGGCGAGATGAAAGAGGTAATGTAATAACCTGTGGGAGAGGATTTGCTTGCATTTCTTCAGGTACAAATCAACAACCAGCGTGGGTCCCATCCAGATATTTAAAGCTGTACTATGAGCCAGATACCAAAAAAGAGGCTTGCAGAGGACCCCTCAGTCACAGAGATGGCAAGATTAACATCGAGGTGGACTACTGTTCCCACAAGGAGGACACACCAAACATCGCCACCAACTTGGGGTCAAATTAAAAAGCTTTCACAAATAGTGGAGGAAAACCTGAAGAAAGCAGGACAGCCTGATATGGTAATTATGATGACTGTTATCACGATTAAAGTGTGTATTTCTGGAGTTGGGATAGAAGTAAAAGAGAGTTTCACACATTGGGCATATATTCTTTCCTTCCTTTAATGATCTCTGGCCTTAGTATTTTCTGTAATAATGTAGGAAATAAAGTAACAATGTTTTGGCCATCAAAACCTGAATACAAATAAAGAATGGTCCCCTAAGTTAAGAACATTAATCTGGGAAGTTTGTCTTGTGATAGAGGCTGAGGTGCTGCACAGCAAGTCCTATGGAATTACTGATTATTGGTCCCCAAAGGGGATACTTAGCATTGATTGCACTGGTCAGTCCTCTTATAGTAACATGGAATTCAGATGGCAGATAAAGAACTACAATTACTTAGAATTTATACATACTGAGATCAACAACTCTATTGTCTGGGGAGAAGGGGGATTAGTAGGACCACGACCAAAAATAGTATGGCCAATGTTAAGAGCTGAATAAAAAGAAACTGAAAAATACCTATGGCCCTAAATCCAATAAAAGTCTGGGAAGGAAAATATAATAGAGAATCAGGCCCTAATTCTTACTCATTAGAAGTTTATAAGAAATAAAAGCTCTTTAGATTC
Organism: Aotus nancymaae; assembly: GCF_030222135.1. Classification (NCBI taxonomy): domain Eukaryota; kingdom Metazoa; phylum Chordata; class Mammalia; order Primates; family Aotidae; genus Aotus; species Aotus nancymaae. The sequence goes on along the minus strand of NW_026988903.1, from coordinate 229,332 downwards.
AGAGCTGTGTTAAACCCCCCATATCTTGTGGTGGTGGGAGAGTTGCAGATAGACTTCATTAACTCTAAAAGTATGAGACTGAACCTAATCAGGAGAGAATAAAACAGCTTCTGGAAAGGCCTTTAGACAGCAAGCAGGGAGGAGGGACCCAGAAGACCCTCGACACCCCTTTTCAGCAGGAAGCAGTTACAGAAGAATGACCTCGGTGTCACTGATTTAAAAGTCAGTTAAAATTACTGTACTAAAAATAAGAATGTCTTACTCTTTTTTTTCTAGTCAAAGTTTGTTATATATTTAGTATGAAAAGGTGGTGGCAAGAGATAAGGTATCCTTAATTAACAGATGGCCTAATCAAAATAAAGGATTTAGGTATTGTCCAAGATTATAAACAAGGATGGAGCCTGATTTGACCAGTTTAAAATTAATACTGTTTTTCAATCACAAAATAAGAAAATGCAAAGTAAAATTCATTAGAATATAAAATTCTATATTACTAGATATTCTTAGAAATATAAAGATGGCAAATCAAACGCTTTTCTCACAGACACGCACAGGTATCTAGGTAGAAAAACTCTAGATACAATTGTGCAAAAGCATGGGTGAGAGAAATAGTGTATGATGGGAGAGGGATAAAGCTTGTAAAAATCTGAATAGATTTGCAATTATTAAAGAGACAATAGTTCAAAAAATACTCCAGAAAAAAGTTTTGTAATTGAGCCAAACAGTTTTACAGGTTCATCATACCTAAAGAAAAATGTTTACAATATTCAAACTTTTCCAGAAAATGAACAGAAAGAATGCCTTCTAAGTTAAAATGGCCAGTATAGCTTTGGCAACAAAACCTGCTAGGATAATACAAGAAAGGAAAATTATGATTGTCTAAATACATTCAAACAGCTTTTGTTAGATCTTAGAAACTTGGAATGTTTTTAACCTGACAGATACTATCACAGATCTACCACAAGTAAATGGTGAAATATCAGAAGCTTACTCCTTCACTTCATCTACTTATCTGTTCAAAAGCCACCCAAGTAGAGAGGCCTTCTCTGGTCACCCTATCTAAAACAGCCCCCACATCACCCTGGTTTGTCCCAGCAGTCATCAAAAGGCCTGACACAGAATATGTATTAATAAGTTTGTGGAATAAATAATAAAGCAACTCTAAGGATATCAGCATGAGCAAGACCTGTGTCATGGGTCCCAAAAAGATCTCTCTAAACTGCTTTCTTGAGAAGGGTGTATAATCCTCCCAGATGTAAACTTTAGTAAATTTATTTATTTATTTATTTAATGGATTTAGGGAACCTGGAAGTCAAGGATCAAAACGAGCCTTCTCTCTGTCAAGAGAGTTCTCCTTAGACTTATGTCTTCTGGAAATGGTTTACTGAGGCTTATGCTCAGTGACCTGTACAGTTCTCAGACTAAAAGCACATATACGATCTAAAATGCAAAGTCATCTTCAATTATGGTGAAATATCACCCTCTACTAACCATTTATAAACCTTATAAACTCTTTTTGCACTAACAATTTCTTCTGTAGCCCCATAGAACCCTCTTAGAAAAAACTTGAGCCCACAGAAAGAATATAATTTACTTAAGATCATAGTAAGAATTAAATCTTTCTAAACCAGTGAAGCTACCTGGTTCTTTGAGAAAACCTAGGCAAGGTGGGCTTTTTAGAAATAATATCCAACATAAAGAAGAGTCTGGCAGTAGGAGGTACTAAATAAATACCTTTTGCATAAATAGATTTCAGAGTAACTCAAAATTTGTTCTGAGTCCATACATGATTATAGAAGAAAACTAAGGAACGACCAAGAAATCAGCATTTAGGGCTGCTGGCTGAGAGCCACTGCTAGGGTCCGAGAAGACAGTAGAAGAGACCCCGTCCCCCACTCCAAACTATCATACTTGTTATATCATCTAACGCTGACACTGGCCTTCTGACGAAATAATTTTTCCCAGTGTGTAGATGGGAAAAGTGAGAGCTGATGTGGAGAAGCGTGGATTCTGACTACTCTAGCTTTAGTATTAGGACAGGAACCAAGGACTCCTCCAGGACTTCATGGTCATCTTCATGGCTGTCCTTTAATGTGCCTACTTAATCTTTCTTTTTTCTCCTCAGGGTTAGTTGACAGAGCAAGTGCAGTGGAGCAGGCCCTCGGTGGGACTTGCTATAGCCTCACAGTGCTAAGACTCCCATCCTAGTTGCAGTGAGGTTGGTCGCTATCTTGCCTTCCATCAGGACTATTCCAAATAGCAGATGGGGAAGATAAAGCCTCAAAGACATCAAAGAGGATATTGGAGGTGCATGGACATAAGGAACTCTATCAGAATGTTGAGATAAAGATGAGTATGCCTTTTGAAATGGGGGTGGCAGATGTGCTAGATGGTAAAGGATACTACTTCATACAGGATGACTTGAATGGGAAAAAACACGGGCAGGATCCCACTGGTGAATGACTTCCAGACTCCTTGAAGCAGCTGCTTAAAATTGGAAATGAGAAGAGCCTTTTACCTCCTCATCACAGTCATGAAGAACCACACATGATGATAGTGGCAACAGACACATGAATGTTTACTCAAACTCCCACCACCTCTTTCACAGCCACAAAAATTAGTTTCACAGGTGGGAATCCCATGTATTCAGGGTGGGAGAAAATCAAGTACCAGAAAGCAGAAACTAGAAAGGCATCAAAGCTGCTGCTGAATTCATCTTTTGGGGCTATCTGAAGAGAAGGTTGCCCAGGATACAACTGCAAAAGCACTGCAGCACAGCCTAGATCCAGTATGCCACACATTATGACAAGACAGCTCAATTATTCCTGGCTCATACTTAGGAAAGCAAATTATACAATCAAGAAGCTGCAGCTGCAGTTTTGGAGAAAAATAGCACCCAGGAGAAGCTAAGCAGCCTCAGCCCAGGCTCATGGCTGATAACAGCTTCATGATGCACACACAGCTCCAACACCTTCACCCAGCCCCAGCTCTACTCTGTTCCATGCCCTGCCACCCAAACAAGGTTCAATAAGTTAAACATTTTAAGGAAGAAAAAGACTCTGCCAATACTACCACAGAAAAAGTATTATGTTAAAACAACAACCAAACTATTCATCAGGAAGAAACCAGGTTATTCAGAAGAGTGTTGTCTTTCAAAACAATAATGCCAAAATTCGAAATGATTAAACTTTGTACGAGTTTAAAACTTTGTTCCTACCTTGTAACAACAATGGATTTCCAGCTCTTACTGTCAGCACCTTCAAGCTGTGGACCTCTGCTTTCTGCAAACTGCAGTCTCTTACCAATCTCTTCTAATTGAACTGTCATCTTCTCATTTAATATCTCTAAATTATTCTTTGCTATCCGTAATTTCTCTGCAGCATCAGTTTCCTATCATTAAATGCTAATTAGTATATTATGAGAAAACATACTATTGTTCTCACAGATTCAGTGTATTCAAAATTATCATCACAAATTGAAAAATAAAAAATAACCTGGGGATCTAAATGCTGATTAAAATTTCAATAAATTCAACATTTCCCCTCCTCTAAAGAAGCAATCTGGCCAATAACTAGAACAACAGATCATGAAAATGAGGTCAGAGAAATATATTTAGTTACTAGTGATTACTTTAAATTTGACATTTTGTTCCTCTGTAATATTTTTAGAAAAAATGGGATAGTTTATACCTTTACACATGTAAATGATTCTTTGTTTTGACTTCCTAATGCTTAAGAGACCTAGCTATAAGCATAAAGTATGTGTTAAGTAACATAGATTATTATTATTTGAGATGGAGTCTCACTTTGTCACCCAGGCTGGAGTGCAGTCGTGTGATCTCGGCTCACTGCAACCTCTCCCTCCTGGGTTAAAGCGATTCTTCTGCCTCAGCCTCCTGAGTAGCTGGGATTACAGGCATGTGCCACCACGCCTGGCTAATTTTTGTGTTTTTAGTAGAGACAGGGTTTCACCACGTTGGTTAGGCTGGTGTTGAACTCCTGACCTCGTGATCCACCTGCCTCAGCCTCCCAAAGTGTAGATTATTTCTATTATTAAACCACATTCCAAGCACAGTATCATTGGACCTCATAATATATTCAGATAATATTCTAACTAGTTTTAAAATATTAATTTTAACTTATTCACTAGATCTTCCATATAACTTACAGATATTTGGAGTTAAGGAATATATTTTGGAGTTAAGGAAAATACTAATTTTAACTTATTCACTAGATCTTCCATATAAATAACAATATTTGGAGTTAAGGAATATATTTTGCTGAATAAGCAAAATAAACCTTACCGTTTAACAAGACAGTTTCATATACTCCTTACTATCTATTGGCCTAAGTCACATGCACAAACATTAACTGAAATTCCACACAGCTCTGTGAGATAGATATACTTATTATTCCTAATTTTACAGATGGAAATTTTACAGAGGAAACTGAGGAACAGAGAGGGGATAATTAGTTGGCCCTAGCTCCCATGGCTAACAAATAATAGAGCTAGAAATTAAATCTAGGCTAATGTCTACATTATAGTGCCTCTAAACTTACTAACTTTTAGTATCAATGTTTTTCATGGTTGAATGTGATGACAGCATGTATAAAAACACAATTCCTCAATCTCTTAATATCTACCTTGAATAGACACTCTCATCAAGGATATACTTTCAGTTTTCCAAGACATATTAAGTGAAATAAAAATCGATAATGATAATCATTCATAAAAGTCATACTTTTTTAAGTTCTTTACGAAGCCTTTCATTTTCAGCAATAACTTTTTCTGTGCCTTTGGTCTTGGATTCATAGTGCATGCTCAACTGATGCCCAAAATGAGCTTTAAGTTTTTCTAATTCAGTCTAGTAAAAAAACAAAAAAACAAAAACTATACATTATCAAAATAATAATATTATAAAGATAATATTATAAACTCATAAATCTTAATTCAAAGTCGTTTTGGAGACTATATTTTATAAGATTAGAATTAAAGTCTTCATTTGAATATTAGAAGTTCCCAACATTGGCTACACATTAGATATAAACTGATGACCTAAAATAATAACAACAAACATACCTGTGTTAGGACTCACCCTAAAATAATTAAATCAATTCAGGGATGGGAGCTTGGGCATCTGTATTTCTAAAAATAGACACAGGTATTTAATCTGTGCTGTCAGAGAGAAAAGTATTGGTCTTGAAGTAACAAGGAAGATCAGGTTGACCTACTCTATAAACCTTAGCCATGCCTCTCATAAGTTTTTTTATATGTATAAAATATGTACTGTAGTCATTAATGCCATTTTATATAGTAATAAGCATATTTGAAATTTCCTAAATAGTAACAAAACAGTAAAATATTCCCCTAAAAATGATCACACAAAAATAATTACCTTCAATTTTTCATTTTCCTGCTTAATATTAGCCATTTTTTCACTAGTTAATATTCCTGATGCTTTTTTCAACTGTTCATTTTCTCTCTGGACTTTTTCAACTACTTTTTTCATTAAACCAATGGTTTTTTCCAGTTCGGGGATTGTCTTTCCACTTCTACCAGACTACAAAAGAATATGTTAAATCTTTAATCAAATGTTTTAGAGCGTATAATACAAAGTACCAACAATACGACAGGTACATTATACTCAGTATTAATACATCCTAATATTTGAAGTCAAACCGTGTTAATTCAATTCGTCCTTAAAACAATTCTATAAGATATAAATTATAATTTCCATTTTAAATAAAAGAAAACCAAGACTAAGGAAATTTGACATTCCTAAAATCATGCATCTAATAAGTAACAGCTTAAATCGTCTCTAGCTTTGATGTCTGATCAAAATAAATAAATCTAAATAATCTATTTAGCTAATGTTCTCTCCAGTATATCGGTGTTTTCATTACTCGAAATAAAACCATACAAGATAAATTGTGTCTTTAAAGAGCTCATGAATAATTAAATTTTAATTGCAACATAATAGAGGCAATTTTCTCTAAGAATTGCTATTGCTTAGAAATTCAGTTTCTGTCCAATATAAATAGAAGAGATATCTGAAATAAAAAACCTTGCATAAATGTATCAACAGAGATGAATCACTACTTAATAAGTTTAACTGCTTATTTAAACTAAAAATAATTTTTAACAGTTAAATGGTTTGCTTAATTTTTTTTGCAGTTTAGTAATCATCCATAAATAAGAATAATCCTGTAACATAAACGTTTACATCATTTTAGTATATATTTTCATAATTAACTTATATGGCAAAGGTCAAATTAACACATATTTTCATTGATGAATCAAATGTTGCTGTCAGCAAGATATTTGTTCTGAATATTTTTTCTTTTTTTTTTTTTTTTTAAATGGGGTCTCGCTCTGTCACCCAGGTTGGAGTACAGTTGCATGACCATGGCTCACTGTAACTTCCACCTGCCAGGTTCAAGCAGTTCTCCTGTCTCAGCCTCCTGAGTAGCTGGTATAGGCATGAGCCACCATGCCCAGTTAATTTTCATATTTTTAGTAGAGACGGAGTTTCACCATGTTGGCCGGGCTGGTCTCGAATTCCTGACTTCCAGGAATCTACCCGCCTCAGCCTCCCAAAATGCTGGGATTACAGCGTCAGCATGGAACATGGTTTGTTCTGAATATTTTTCTAATAACACATAATATTTTCACTGAATCCATCATATACTTAATATTACTATCAGAATGACTGCATTATGATTGCTTCCATTTATGACACTCAGCAACATGAAATCAACAGGAGTTTAAGTCTTTGGCCTTGAGCTCATAAACAACATTTATTCATTATATAAGGTGAATAAAAAATAACATAGGGAGAAAAGTACAAGAATACAAAAGTCGGGGAGGAACGATGTATTTATAAAACATTATACTAAGAAGGCTTGAAGATATCATAACAAATGGTTACAAAATGTCAGCACTGGCTCAAGGATCAGTTAGTTAGCAGTTACCTCAATGAACAAAAAGATTCCTGGAAGTTAAACGTTTTCAAGCTGTGGAGGCATATTCAATAAAAATAGAGATGAAAGTACACAAGGTATAACAGATGAAAAATACATGACTTGAGACACACAGGAATACTTAGTGTTTGATATTACAGATGCAGAATAAAAACTGAAGCTACAGGACACTAATAAAAGCATATCACTACTATTATGATATATATAAACTTTTCATTTCTGGCTTATCACTGCTGAAACCAAAACAAATGTATGGTAAATTCTCACATACCCCTCTAACATAGCCAAGTTTCCGCTCAACTTCTGCTTTTTCTTTCTTAAGAAATTCACACATTTCCTTCAAATCACTGACTTGATTCTGAAAGATAACAAGCAAACATGTAACAATTTAACATAGCTTTAGCCACTGAAAAGAAAAGGCAAACTATTTATGTGAACCATCAATCTCTTCAATTGTATAGCCAAAACAAATAATTAGGTCTCTATACTAATGGGGAAGATTTTGAACTAAGAAGTTGAATTAATAAAGAATACTGTGTATATGAAATGTTGATATATTTCCCACATTACTGCCTGACTCAATAATACAAATTTAGAATTCTGATTCTAACTGTCCCATATATTGCACATGTAGATCCTTACCAAGTGTACAGAGCAAAAGGCAAGTGAACTTCTAACACTGGTTCTATCAATGTAAAACCAGAATAAGAAGCAGTACCAAAAAAAAAAAAGACAGAAAAAAAATGGCAGATTAGTGTCCTCAAATAAATAAATGAATAAATAAACAGTGTGAGGCAGGACATAGCTTAATTATATCACTATCAGTGGAATTAACAGATAGCTAACATTCTAGATTAGAAAACAGAACTGAAGCAATTAGCCAAGAGATAAAAGGATTCCCATAAATAGGGTAAGGTTATTACAAACCAGATTTCTTTGCTTCTATTCCTTACAGCAGAAATAGACATCCTCAGTTTTCAACTATTTTTTCCCATTTAGGTGATCAGACAAAATAAAACTAGACTCTTCAATAAAAATGTACTAAATATTTTTCAGGTTCCAAGTGCTTTTCTGGCCACTGCAGACACAAAAACTAGGTAAGATATGATTCTTACTCTGAGGAAACTACAGCTTAGTGGGAAATAAATAAGTATAAGGAAATAATGTGCACATAACATGAAAAGTACTAAAATAAAGTGCCCTAAATATTTCCTTTCTTCCATACTTTTCTCTACAACCAATATTTCTCAGAGCAGCCTCATAGCTATGGAATTTTCCTCTTTAAATCTTTTATAAATTTCTCATGTACCTTGAATAAAATCCAACTCATTACCACAGCTAATACTTTTAACAAGAGATAGTCTTGCTTATGTTTCCACTTTCATCTCTTGCTGTTCCATCCCTTGATCCTCCCATAAGCCAAGCACATTCCCACCAAAGAATGCCTTTGCCTTCACAAATCCCTCTGCATGAAGGTGGCAAGCCTACATCTTGGCTGATTTCTTCCTGCAGTTTATATCATTTCAAACGGCACTTCTCAAAGAGGCTATCCATAACCAAGACATTAAAAAGCACTCCCTCTTTAGTTATTCTTTATTACCATGCACCGTTTTACTTTTGCATGGCACTTAACATGCATGTGTGTACTTCTTCACTATCTGTGACTCCCACAGAGTCAGTTCTATGACAGCAGAAATTTCATCTGTTTTCTTTACCACTATGTGCCTAGAATGTAGAATCGCTCCTGGCATATGGCAGACATGTTGGGATTCACTTAGGGTAGTTGGCAAAATATTAGGGGAAGTATTAGGGAAAGCTGTAAAATTTATAGTCTCAAACCTTTTGGAAGGCCAAAAGGTTTTAATGGGACAGGCTGAAGTCAGCCAGTTCTTACCTTAGAGCATTAGGTCATAGGGTGAAGATCAAGAATAATAGTTGGGGAGAGATAGCATGGGGAGAAATGCCAGATATAGGTGATGAGGAGGAAGGCAGCAAATCACACTGCCATGTGTGTACCTATGCAACACTCTTGCATGTTCCTCACATGTACCCCAAAACCTAAAATGCAATAAAAAAAAAGAATAGAAGCTTCCCCAGTTAAGTCTGTTTACCCCACATTCCTCTGTGAGGACACTTACTCCGTGTTTACTCATGTAAACTCTGCAGGGATAGCCCTATCAGGTGGAGGTCGAAGGAAGATGACCCATTAATAGTGTTTACTCTGGGCCCCAGAAACAAAGCTTTTATCATTCGTAAAACCATCACTCTTTTAACCATGTTAATTATCCACAAGCATGTTCACTTAGAACCTCTGTTATTAAAGCTATACTGAATAAATGTGAAGAGGAACAGCAAGTAAAGGTCCGGTATCTGCAACTGCCCTCTGAGAGCAGGTAACGACCTTCCGAGCCCACTCAATTCACTGTGCTTTGTGTGTTTGAGTGTATTTATTCATCCGCCGCTGAGTCAAGGTCTCCACAGGTGGTGATCAACGTCTCAAGTGGTGACCGTGATGTGATCAATGCCACACAGACATTCTATACAACTTTTAGTGAAATGAGTGAATGAATGTACATCAGATTGACACAGGGGAGGGCCCTTGGGCAAACCCAGGGATTCATGGAAAACTTATTAGAAGAGAAATTCCTACTAGTCTTTTTGCTTCACACTCAAAATCTCAGATTCTTCCAAAACTATCTTTCACGAAAAGATTTCTAAACCTTACCAGCTCCACAATCCAAAGGGTTATTTGACAAATTCCAGTTTTAAGCCTTTCTCTTAAAATGAGACTCAAAACTGAATGCAATAATCCCAAAAAAGTTTGTACAGCACAAAACCTACATATGTACTTTGTATGATCTGTTCCTTGGATTCCTATTAGTCCAAACTGAGTAGGCTCTTAGGCATAAACCGTCAAAATATCATTGGTTCAAACAGAGATAATGGTGAACTAAAACTTAGAGTCACATTACTGCTGTTTAGCTTCATTCTGTACTGTGACGATTTCTTTTTATACCAAAGTTCTGATGTTTATGTTTATCTCATTAAATTTTATCTCTTTTATCTCACCCTTGTATTCGAAATTATCAAGATCATTTCAAATCATCATTTTTGTCATCCATCATATTAATTACCTGATCCAGTTTTTTGTCAACCACAAACTTTAGCAGCAGTTTCTGTCATGCTTTAAATTATTGATTAAAATATGGATAGTTAATCAGTATTTCTTTATCATTAAAGAAATATTAAATTGCTTTAGATTTCTTTATTGCTATACTTGCAATAAGGAAACTAGTGTCCACCTTGAAGTTGATCTTTGCTCTGACTGCTGTATCTGTTTTTCTACAATGATCATAAAAGAGATTTTGTTGTATGCCTCACATATCGTCAGCTCAAACTTTTTAATGAAGTTTTCTCTACTTTTTCCAAGGTAGAGTTTTTCTAGTGGATAAAAAAGATAAAAAACAAGCAAAACTGAGGCATGTGTTTTAACATAAATGGTCATCTATTTTAATACTTGGAAAATGTATTTCTTATATATAACTATTGAAAATATAATTTATGCTTTGGCCCAAATAAATACTGATTTTTATTTTCGCATGTTGACGTTACAACTTTCGATGCTAATTAGAAATTATTCACACATTTTGCTGTGCCAATGGAAGTAAAAACTTTTTAAAGCTCAAAACAAAATAAAGATGAAATTAGTTAAAAGACAAGCAACAAATTTGAATGGCTTTCAACTAGAAAATATGAAAATCTGAAATAAATGAATAATTTTTTGAGAAAATATAGCTTACCAGAACTGACAACAAAAAATAAAGGTCTAAAAAGAAAAATTCCCCACGAAAAAATATTTTTTAAAACTATCAGAGATACTCCACCCTCCATAAAAAGTACAAGTCCCAGATGACTTCACAAGCAAAGTTACCATGGAATTTAATCTAATTGAGATAACAAGAAAAGGAGAAATGCCTTCTAATATTTGTTCTGAGCCGTAACAGAAATCAATTTCCTTTATATATACAAAGAACAACCATTAGGAATAAATAATGGGAGAAATTACTGAAATTAAAATAATAGAAAAAATGATTAAATGCCTGGGAATGAATAAGATCTTAAGAAAGTTATACTACAGTAATAAATGTCCTCATATCTTATTGAATTACAAGGACAAAGATTTATTTCTCATTTATATTTCATGTCCTTGGAGACTTGCCTGCTTACATAGTCCTCTAATTTTTTTTTCATTTTGAAACTCAAGTTGAAAGAGCATCACCTACCAAGGACATGTTCATCTCATGACAGAGGGAAAGGCTAGTGATCCTTAAAGTTCATGTCAATGAGTAGCATATGTCCCAATCGTCCATATGATCAAAGCAAGTACTAAGGCCAAAACTGACATAAATGGAATGAGGAATTATAACCCTTCATATAGATAGGTAAAGAATAATTGGCACAACAATCATAAAGTCTACCCACAACTCAACTGTAACTGAAAATAAACCTGATTTTAAAAGAAAGATACAGTTGGATCTCATTTATGAACATTGATGCAAAATAGAGAGATGATTGAAAGTCTACTACTTACATCAAGTGGGCTTTGTTCTAGGTATTCAAAGATAATGTTTAACAACAGAAAAATTGTTAATAAAATTCATTTTGTTAACGCACCTAGGAAAAAAGTATGATATACTCCACAGACACTGAAAAAGCATTTGGCAAAAACTTAAAACTTTTCTTTTCTTTTCTGATACAGAGTCTCATTCCATTGCCCAGGCTGGAGTGCAGTGGCACAATCACGGCTGACTGCAGCCTTGACCTCATGGGCTTACATGATACACACACCTCAGCCTCCCAGGTAGCTGGTACTACAGGCATGTGCCACCATGTCTGTTTAATTTTTGTTATTTTAGTAGAGAGGGGGTTTCACCATATTGCCTAGGCTGGTCGCGAACTCCTGACTCACGTGATCTGCCTGCCTCAGCCTCCCAAATTGCTGGGATTACAGGCATGAACCACCACACCCAGCAACACTTTTTTTAATTTTAAAAAATCCTCAATAAAATGAGAACTGATAGATACTTTTTTTTTTTTTTTTTTTTTTGAGACAGAGTCTTGCTCTTGTCACCCAGGCTAGAGTGTAGTGGCACAATCTCGGCTCACCTCAAACTCCACCTCCTGGGTTCAAGAGATTCTCCTGCCTCAGCCTCCCTACAGGCACCCACCTCCACACCCGGCTAATTTTTTTTTTTTTTTTTTTTTTTTGTATTTTTAGTAGAGACGAGGTTTCAGCATGTTAGCCAGGATAGTCTCGATCTCCTGACCTTGTGATCCACCTGCCTCGGCCTCCCAAACTGCTGAGATTACAGGCATGAGTCAACACACCTGGCCTCTTTCTTACAATGACATGCCAGTGTTATACTGAATAGGAAAACACTGGAGGCATTTAAGCTAAAGATATTGATAGGGCAAACAGGTTTTCTGACAGCACTGTAATACAACATTTTACTAGAGGTATTAAACAATGCACTGATATAAAAGAAAAGTAAATATATTGAGACATTAAAATAGAAGATATTAAACTATATTTACATGTGACTGAAATTTTTGTGCACCTGGAAACCAAAGAAAATCAGATGCTGGAGAGAATGTGGAAAAATAGGAACACTTTTACACTGTTGGTGGGAGTGTAAATTAGTTCAACCATTGTGGAAGACAGTGTGGCGATTCCTCAAGGACCTAGAAATAGAAATTCCATTTGACCCAGCAATCCCATTACTGGGTATATATCCAAAGGATTATAAATCATTCTGTTATAAAGACACGTGCACATGTATGTTCATTACGGCACTGTTTACAATAGCAAAGACCTGGAACCAATTCAAATGCCCATCATTGATAGACTGGACAAGGAAAATGTGGCACATATACACCATGAAATACTATGCAGTCATAAAAAACGATGAGTTCGTGTCCTTTATAGGGACATGGATGAATCTGGAAACCATCATTCTCAGCAAACTGACACAAAAACAGAAAATCACACACCACATGTTCTTACTCATAGGTGGGTGTTGAACAATGAGAACACATGGACACAGGAAGGGGAGCATCACACACTGGGGTCTGTTGAGGGAGACTAGGGGAGGGGCAGCGGGGATAGGGAGGTTGGAGAGGCATAACATGGGGAGAAATGCCAGATATAGGTGATGGGGATGGAGGCAGCAAAGCACATTGCCATGCACGTACCTATGCAACAATCCTGCATGATCTGCACATGTACTCCAGAACCTAAAGTACAATAAAAAATAAAAATAAAAATAAATCCCCACCCCCAAAAAAGAAAATCAATTATACAAGAGCTACAAGAATAAGATAATTTGGTTTGGTAACTGAGTTTCCAAGTAACATCAGAAAGCAATTGTCTCCAATATATGTAAAGAATTGCCTTTAGGGAGCAAACCTACAAAGGAAGCAAAAGTTGCAATCATATTATCAGTACAATGATAAAGTACCTAGGAATGAGTGTAACAAGATATATACAAGGTTTATGTGAGGAAAAACTACTTGTCTGAGCGTTTAGTAAGATTTAAATGAATGATAATATTTTCCATATTTGTAATTTAAAAACTAACTGTACGTAATAGGAGAGAAGCTTTGCCTAAAACTAGTAAAACAAGAATTGGGTATGTAATAAGTTATTAAACCACAAAGGTGATTTGTGAGAAAAGTTATAATAATAACTATCAAACCTTGGGAATATGTCAGAATCCAGGCTGAAGTTAAAGACTCAGATGGAGAAATAGAGTAAATTCCCATCTTTTTTTAACTTTTATTTTAAGTTCAGGGGTACATGTGCAGGTTTGTCACATAGGTAAACATGCCACGCAAGTTTGTTGTACATATTATTTCATAAGCCAGTTATTAAGCCTAGTACTCATTTGTTATTTTTTCTGATCCACTCCCTCCTCCCAACCTTCACCATCCAGTAGGCCCCAGTGTGTGTTGTTCTCCTCTGTCTTGTCCAGAGAAAATGTGATGAGTTGCTAGTAAAGTAGTATAAATATATTGTTTAGATTTTCACAGGTAGCCACCAAAAAAAAAAAAAAACAGAAATGCTTAAAGAGTTTTCCTCTGGGAAATCCTAGCTAGAGCAGTGAGGCGAGAAAAAGAAGTAAAAGGCATCGAAATAGGAACAGAAGTCAAACTATCTCTATTTGCTGATGATATGATTCTATACCTGGAAAACCATAATGGCTTTGCTAAAAGAATCCTGGGGCTAATAAATGAATTCAGTAATGTTTCAGGATACAAAATCAATGCACAAAAATCAGTAGCATTTCTATACACCAATAAGGTTCAAATCAAGAATTCAATCTCATATACAATAGCCGCAAAGGAAAATAAAATACCCAGGAACACATCTAACTAAGGATGTGAAACAGCTTTGTAGAAGAACTACAAAACACTGCTGAAAGAAATCACAGATGACACAAACAAATGGAAAAGCATTCTATGCTCATGGATTGAAAGAATCAGTATCATTAAAATGGCTATACTGCCCAAAGCAATCTACACACTGAATGCTATTACTATTAAGCTACAAATGTCATTTTTCACAGAACTACAGGCAGCTATTCTAAAATGTATATGAACCCCCCCCCAAAAAAAAGGGCCTGAATAGCCAAAGCAATCCTAAGCAAAAAGAACAAAGCTTGAGGTATCACATTACCCAACTTCAAACTATATTATAAGGCTGCAGTAACCAATACAGTAATGGCACAAAAACAGATACATTAGACTAGTGGAGCAGAATAGAATACCCAGAAATAAAGTCATACACCTATAGCTATATGATCTTTAACAAAGTCTACAACAACAAAGCAATGGGAAAAGGACCCCCTTATTCAATAAATGGTGCCGGAATAGCTGGCTAGCCATATTCAGAAGAATGAAACTGGATCCCTACTTTTCACCATATACAAAAATTAATCCATGGAGGATTAAAGATTTAAATGTAAGTCCTCAAACCATAAGAATACTGGAAGAAAACCTAGGAAACGCCATTCTGGACATTGGCCTTGATAATTTATGATCAAGTTCTCAAAAATCGTTGTAGCAAAAATTAAAACTGACAAGTGGGACCTAATTAAACCAAAGAGCTTCTGTGCAGCAAAACAATTGACAGAATAAACAGATTACCTGCAGAACGGGAGAAAATACTCACAAACTATGCATCTGGCGAAGGTCTAATATCCATAATCTATAAGGAACTTAAATAAAATAACAAGCTAAAAAAACCCCATTTAAAAGTGGGCAAGATATGAAAAGGACAACAAACAGATTTTTCACAGTCCCACAACACTAACCATCATAGAAATGCAAATCAAAACCACAATGAGATCTCATACCAGTCAGAATGACTATTATTAAAAAATCAAAAAATAACAGATGCCAGTACGGCTTCAGAGAAAAAGAAAGGCTTATATACTGTTGATGGGAATGTAAATTAGTCCAAACAATGTGGGAAGCAGTTTGGAGATTTCTCAAAGAATTTAAAACAGAACTATTGTTCAACCCAGCAGTCCCATTACTGGGTTTATATTCCAAAGAAAATAGGCATTCTACCAAAATGACACAGGATATCCTATATTAATAATGGCCCTATTCACAATAGCAAAGGCATGAAATCAATCTAGGTGACCATTAACAGTATATTGGATGAAAAGAATGTGGTGCATATATATCATCAAATACTATGCAGCCATAAAAAAGAACAAAACCACGCCCTTTGCCGCAACATAGAAACACCTGGAGCCCATTGTTCTAAGCAAATTAACACAGGAACAGAAAATCAAATATAGCATGTTCTCACTTATAAGTGGGAGCTAAACATTGGATACTCACGAGGTTGGGCGTGGTGGCTCATGCCTGTAGTCCCAATACTTTGAGAGGCCAAGGAGATGCCCAAGAGTTCTAGAACAGAATGGACAACAGTGAGATCTCCTCTCTTTAAGAAAAATAAAAGTACTTATGGACATAAAGATAGCAACCGTAGACACTAGGGACCACTAGAGAGGTAAGGGAAGGAGGCAGTCAGCGTTGAAAAACTAGCTATTGGGAACTATGCTCAGTACCTGGGTGATGGGATCAATCATACCCCAAACCTCAGCATCATGCAATATAGCCTGTTAACTAACTTGCACATGTACCCTCTGAATCTAAAAGAGAAGTAGAAATTTAAAAAAAAAAAGTTTCCTTTTGGGATATGGGCCTGGAAAAGGGGAAGGGAACATTTTATTTTCCTTAGCTCTACTGTAATAATTTTTTTTTACTGTATGCATAATTTCCTTATTTAAAAAACCAATACGAATTAAATGATGGAAAATTAAATACAAAAGAAAAGATATAAAATATTTATCCTGGAGAAGGTGAAAATTCATTGAGCCCCTAACTTTTTTGGACATCCTTTGTAAATCATAGTCTCCATAGGTAAAGAAAAATCAAAGCAAAACCAATCTATGAATTACTGAAACTATGTGATGCACAAAAAGTTTGAGAAAATAAGAGAGACAGTGCCATTCAACATCTTGATATTCTTTATGGCTGATACGGTTTGGCTGTGTTTCCCCACCCAACTCTCACCTTGAATTGTGTCAATCCTCACATGTCGTGGGAGGGACCTCGTGGGAGGTAACTGAATCATAGGGACGGGTTTTTCCCCTGCTGTTCTCGTGACAGTGAATAAGTCTCAAAGATCTAATGGTTTTATAAAAGGGAATTTCCCCGCACATGCCCTTTTGCCTGCCGCCATGTAAGATATCCCTTTGCTCTTCCTTCATCTTCCACCATGATTGTGAGGCTTCCGCAGCCATGTGGAACTGTAAGTCCATTAAACCTCTTTTCTTTATAAATTACCTGGTCTTGGGTATGTCTTTATTAGCAGCGTGAGAACATACTAACATAATGATGATCACAGGTCATAAGACTGAAGCTTTGCAAGAAGCCCCATGTAACAGTTCCCAGTGCTCTTGCTGACCTTTTTATAATATGATCTCTTTCTACTTCTAACTTTGTAGTTCTTATTTCACTTTGAATTTCTACACACAGGAATTCAATCTTTGTGAAGACCATGAATTTCTAGGTCAGCCTGCAATCAGCTCAATTTATTTCCAACCTTAAAGTACAAAACGTATCTCTGGAATTGTACTTTTAAAGTAATTTTTACATTAGGTCTTATAATGTTCAATTGTCTTACATACTTTAGAGTAGTTGATAATGTTGTTCTCCCTCCCTAAACTTTTCTTTCTGGTTTTGCATTTAAATGGAAAGGACCTACCTCCTGAAACTCAGCAGAACGGTAAATTTATTGAGTGTTTTGACAGGCATAAGAAATTTTTTAATTATGGTAATTTTATTGGAATTATTAGGAAATGGAAAATGAATAGGAATAGGTAAAATTAGGACGATTGTATTATTTCTAATTAGGCAATAGCTATTTTAGATTAAAGAATCACAAAACTGATGCACCAATAATGCTCTATGGCAACCTAGGTTGGATACTGGCACAGAGAAAAAGATTAGGATAGGATAGGTGAAAAAGCAGGTGAAATCCAAATAAGTCAGAATTTTAATTAACGATAATCTGCCAGTCAACTTCTTACTTTTGAAAAATGTACCATGTTTATACAAAATAGTAACATCAGGACAAACTGGGTGAAAAGTGTTAAGAAACATCTCTATCTTTGCTAATATCTGGAGTCAGGGAAATGGGGGAAGGAATTAAGTATTAGTGTAACTTTGTAAAGAAAAGATTTACTACAGGGGCAAAATAATTAGGCCATCAGATCCAACAGAAGGAAGAAACACAAAGCTTTTTGATTTGGCCCAACATTGACATCTGCCCCACTTAATGTATACAATAAAAGCTTTAAAAAACAAAATCACTTGTATAGAAACATTCATTTCTTTTCCCCTGGATAATAAGCATCATGAACCTTCAGCTCCTGCTCTATCATTGGTATTGCTGCCATATCATTGGTATTGGAAATGTAGTAGGCATTCAGTCATTTGATCAATAAAAATTAAAGTAATTTCTCATTGATATTGCATTTATGTTTATGGTGTATTAAGCTTCTAACATATCCCAATTACTCAGAATCAACTGACTGAAGGGAATTGATTCTGATTTGTATGATCAAACCATATAAACAGAGTTAGTTATAATGTGTTATAATTATTAGTGAATTACCACCTAGATAGGGTGGTATTATCAGGGTTGTTAATGATAACAGTAAATCAATCTGCAGGAAAATATCTCCATATTTTTTCAGTTGCTACTTCCTTTATGAGAAACCAATAGCAAAAGGCATCTATCCTGGCCATCATGGTGGTTTATGTCTGTAATCCCCAGCCCTTTGGGAGCCCAAGACTGGCAGAACACTTGAGGCCAGGAGTCTGAGACCAGTTTGGCCAACATGGCGAAACTCCATCTCTACTAAAAATACGAATATTAGCTGGGTATGGTGGCACACTCCTGTAAACCCAGCCTACTTGGGAGGCAGGAGAATCACTTGAACCCAGGAGGCAGAGACCACACCACTACATTCCAGCCTAGTCTACAGAGCAAGACTCCATCTCAAAAAAAAAAAAAAAAAAAAAAAAAAAACAACTTTTTCTATGATAGTAAAGAAATATTAATAGTTTTTAAATATGAAAGGATTTAGCTTTGTACTATGCTGATAATTTATTAACTTAGACTGAATATTTAACATATCTCTGAAAAGTAACTGTACATGTTATTACCAAAAATAATATATCTATGATTTGATTACCTTTGTTAAGAAAGCTGACTTTAGATTCTGGAAAATCATTTCTCCATTAAGGTTAGACATTCATACACTTAAAATGACAACCTTTAATTTAATATATCCATTTAGGAAAATAATAGAAAATATCTGGCTTTGCAACCATTATAGCAGTTTAATTATTCAGAAAATTTTTAACAGTACAATATATTTCAATGATATGGAGATTATTAAATGTTTTAATGGAATCATTCATTTGGAAGAAGACTTTCATCTTACAATTAATTTTCCAGTTACCAAAATGTTAAATTAATAAAATGTTCACATCTTTTCATGTAATTAATCATGTAATTGAAATTCACAAAGCCCAATGTCTGGTGCCTTTTTTTTGCATGGTTTACTTATTGATTGGACCAAGAATATATGGTTATATATGAGAAATTAAAAGGGTACACTGTTCAATGGAGAGTGAGGATCTCTCTATGGTTCTGCATTTCTTTATCTAAAGCAAATCACCTGGTATACTATATTTATGTCCACTCTTTATCTTATTGCTGTCTTTATAAGTGATACTCCACTTTATAAGTGATACTTGTAAGAAAGTGTTGCTACTACTAGGTACTTCCAACATTTGGAGAAAAAAAATTGGCACATAAAGGTTTTTAAGAAACATTTTATGAATGTCTTTTTATTTCCTTCTTCTAAGTTAGAACAAAATTCTACATCTGATAAAGTGCCTTTAGACAATATTTTCTTGTTTGTTTTTGTTTTTACCAAACAACTAATTTTGATGGTTCAGACCTTTATCCACTAAAAATAGTACTTAAATACAATTGCTCCCAGTCTTTTCTAAATATACTAAAACAATAAATCACTACTCTTAATCATTGGATGGCATAATTATATACTTCATGGTTCAAAGTTAGAGAACACAGCAGGGTACCTTATATTTTTAGAAATCTATGAGCATATAATGTGAGACCTAAAGACATGTACCAATTTCACTGGAGAAAAGCAAGTGACTGTGGATTGCCTAGGGAGCTTAAATTACTTCAGTATTGATAAAAGGCAATAAGCATAATTCAAATGCAGGATTCTTCATCAAGCCTGAAAATGAAAGCTCTTTCAAATGAGAAGATAAAGGAAAGTATAAATACTGAATGGCAAAAGTCTTCCAAAGCATCTTAAGGAAAAACTAAGGAAGAAAGATTTAGATATATGAGTCGTATTATTTTCCTAAGGTTGCCATAACAAATTACCACAGATTGAGTGGCTTGAAAAACAGAAATTTATGTTCACAGTTCTGGAAGCCAGAAATCTGAAATCAATAAACACGTCATCAGTTCACAGTCCCTCTGAAAACCATAGGCGAGAATCCTTCCTCTCCTCCTGCTAGTTTCCGATGGTTGCCATCAATCTGTGGCTGCATCCCTCCAGTCTCTGCCTCAATTAGTCTCATGGCTTTTTGTCCCATAAGTGTATCTGTCTCTGTTTCTTTGTGTTTCCATGTCTTTTCTTACAAGGATGCCAGCGATTGGATTTAGGGTCCACTCAAATCCAGTATGACTTCATCTGAACTCACATCTTAATTATATCTGCAAAGACCCCATTTCCAAATGAAATTGCAGTCACAGTTACAGGGTTAGAATTTGAACACATCTTTTGGGGGAATACAATTCAAACCATTACAGGCTCTGAAGGAAAGTAACATCTCAAAGCTTTTTCTTAAGAAAGCTGTGCCATGCCAAATAGAAATAAACTTAAGTATGAGAACTATTCTGTGAGTATTCTTTTTCTTCGGCCATTTAACTCAATGTGATCATCAAGAAAAGAATTGAAAATATTTGTCGGGCCATAGATCTCCCCAGGGAAAAACTGTAAGGGGACACCATTCACAGAGGCTATGGTAGATATGATGCTTCCTGGAGTGGTAGCATTCAAAGTGTGTGCTTCAGTTTCCAATTCTTTACTGGAGCTAATAAGATAATCTAAAGGAATTAATCAAGCTAATGATAGAGTAATAATGGGAGTGGAGCCTGGATAAAATTGGAATGTCCTATCCAAAGAGACAGTGTTATTTCACTCCTTCCTATTACTTCCTACTATGGTCATGCAGAAATATGGTTCAGTGCTACTAGGCAACTCATTTTTAAAAAGAGAAGAATAAGACTAGGTGTGGTAGCTCATGCCTGTAACTCCAACACTTTGGGAGGCTGAGGTAGGAGAATTGAGGTCAGGAATTTGAGTCCAGCCTAGGCAATGTAGTGAGACTGCATCTCTACAAAATTAAAAATTAAAAAAAAAAAAGGGTATAGTCAAGTGTGCCTGTCGTCCTAGCTACTTAGGAGGTTGATTCATGGCTGCAATGAGCTGTTATCGAGCCACTGACTCCTACCTGGGTGACTCTAGAGAGAGACACTGTCTCAAAAAAACTTAAAAGTAAAAAGTTTCAAGAAAAGTATGAAATTTTAACATAAAATTCTCTAACGTTTAAGTAATAAAAATGTTTAAACTATAGGATGATTTCAGATGTTGAGTCTCTAATTTGCAATCTCTGATTCAAATATATCTTCCTCATATTATGGGAAATAGTTTCTTAAACTAAGAATTCTGACCTTAAACGGGAAAAACTGAGAAGACTTTAACCCTAATGATGGCATAAGTTGTATAACTTCCACATAGGCATAAGCATACACTAATGACTTGCTTTTAATTTCACTGTGACAATGGAAGTAATCAGAAGAGAATTCCTCTAGTGCTTACCACAAAACTGCCATCTGTCCCTGTTTTCTTATTTCTTCTGCCTTCCCTCCTGTTACAATGGATGAATGATTCATGCTGCTCTCTAGGCCATCCCCTCCACCTGTGTCATGAATCATATTCTTTTTTTACCACTCAAAGCCATTTCCTTAGCAATGCAATGATACCTCTCTCCCTCTCTCTCTCTCTCTCTCTCTCTCCCTCGCTCTCTCTCTCCGCCAAATTCCTTAGAAGTGCTGTTCTTCCATCTGTAAAGATTTTATTCCCAGAATTTACTGAAAATGCTAATATGCAAGGTCAACAATGACTTCTACTTTTCCAAGTTTTATCAATTCTATGGCTTCATTTTATCCAATCTATTATCAATACTTGTTCAACACCTCTATTTGAACTCATTTTCACTTCACTTCGATATCACCATCTGGGTTATCCTCCCATTTCTTAATCTATTTTGACAGTTTCCCCATTTCATGTCCCAGAATGTTCGGCGACGTGAAAATAAATGTTCCGTCACATCCTTGACTTGCCTGGGGCCCAGAAGTCCTGTGGGTAAGAAACTTGAACACAGCTCATAAATAACATGTCGGTACACAGAGACCTATCTAGTGAACTAGGAACCCTAATGGAAGCTGATTTAGATGAAGAAGGGAAAAAGGAGCTCAGAATATTATATATATATATAATCCCAAAAATGAAGAAGTCTGGCAAAATGTGGCAAGGAATGAAATGTAGAGAGAATAGTGATCCCAGGTTTAATATGGGGTGCTACCTGTGACCTAACCCAGCAGCACCCTCCTGTAACACTGCACACACCCTACAACCACAGCAAGAAAGAAGAGAGAGCTCAGGAATAAGGGTGAGGGAAAGTGTACCTAGAGTTTCAAAAGTCTGCCCATGAGGAAACCCTTTGCTTAAACTGAGCAAGTCTCAAGAAACAGAGGGCCAAAACCCATAGAGGTCAGGAGGAAATTGGCCATACTGGGATAACGATGCAGGCAGCCACCCTACGAGGGGAAGGAGCATCTGTCAGTGCAACAGGAGCTGAAGAGGCAAACACTAGAGAGAAAACTGTCAGAGAAGAAAATACCAGCTCTGATTCTTACGTACAACTTCCACTAAACACTCCTGGAGGGAAGAAAGATGTGAAACAAAGCCTGGACTTCCAGTTCATCAGCCGTTCTATAAATGATCTGAAATTATATAAAACTGCTAACAAAATATCCAAGCAAAGGCACACATGGTGTTTGTTTTAACTTCTTAAATATTTTTTTCCTTAATTTATGAAAATAGCCTTTCATTTAGAACAATGTCATGAAGAATTTTACTCCATTTTTCAGGGTTTGAACCCTGAAAGCTTTTAGATCCCACCCTTGATCTTTCCCCTCTTACCACGCATCTGAGCAAGCCAATAAGAAGGCCCAGCAACTCCATCTCCTGGTGCCAGTGGGGAAGTTCAAAACAAATTGGGCTGGGATTGCACAGAAATGCTCACAGCATCCCCACTCTCTAACCACATTAAAAAACAAAGCTATTATCATCCCTTGGCTCGAGCCGTTCCAAACTGGCTTGGTTGTCCACCCTGTTCTCCCCAGAAAGTCTCATTTTGTGAGAAATAATCCATTTCATATTGTCTTGGTACATGTGTGGCATCCTCAGTCTCCACTTGGAAAGAAATTTTGAATGGGAAGGATTGATCCCCCACCCTCCACAGGTAGCCACAAAAGAGCAGTGTTATGATGGAGTGTACCAAAAAGTCCCATAAAATATAATATCTAAATAATAACAGGTAAAAGAAACTGAGAGAAAATAAAACAATCTTTGGCAGAAAGTGAACTATAACGGTCAGTTCCCAAAGTCCCCATCTCTTTCCATTTCTGGAGAACATCTTCTGAAGTTAAACCTCCCTTATTAGTGTTAAGCTATAAATAAGTAAACACTTGGGAAGGTTCCCCATGAGCCCTTCTCAAGCTGGAAGCATCCTTTAGGAATTCACAGCATATTTTCACTCAAATGCCATCAGTGTTCTAATACATTTAGAAAGAAACAATATGTAATGAAATACACACATTGAAATGACATTTTATTACCTCAAGCAGTATATCCCTTTAATCTCCAGCTTGTAATCATTCATCAGGTGCTATTCAACATGAAGCTTTCTCATTTCTGAGAGTGTTCACAGACTCTTTGCATATAAGCACAATCTATACTTGCCAACTGACAATTGTTGCAGAAATCTTGCTATCTCTAGAGCAGATAGAGTGAGCATGAGAAAATGATTAAGGGCTCCTTGCCGAAGGGAAGAGAGAATTCCATTGAAAAATCCTTAGAGATCATTGATTATTAGGTGAAGAACCAAAAAGAAAACAAGAAGGGGAAGGAAAATTAAAGCCTGAAAACAGATGTGGAACATTGTTTGCATGTAAAAAAAAATACATGTTTTCACTCAGATGATTAACTTCTCGAGGCTAAAATGTTACTGGCTTTTGGTGCATTCTTAGTTTCTCACAGAACGAAACCCAGCATTCTGCTTGGCATGGGTTACAGTCTGAATTTTATTGACTATTTTAAAGTTCTGACATGATTTTGATCTTTACTTAGACATTAAAAAAAATGTCTGAACAAATAACAGGGTAAAATTCACTCTTCAACCTCTGGAACTGAATTCAGATTTGGTAAGACATCAATTCAAGGGTAAAACAACTTTAAAAGTCCATTAACAATGGTCACCAGTTAAAAGCATCTTTAGTGCTATGACAGGATGTATACTGTGTCTGGAAGAGAGAAAGGAAGTAAAAGAAATAATTTATCTTCCCCCAAATTTTCATTCTGCATCACTGCAGAATTTTAAGAACTAGAGGACATTTTGGAGATGGCATTTCACTCATACTCAGGCACTAAAGTATTTACAATCCCTTACTTTAGCCATGACTTGAGTTCTCAAGTACATTATATTTAATTAGGGTAATTTATACTATTATCATAACTCTTTCACACATGGTGTGATAAAATTCTTTCACACATGGCCCTTATTGGATAAAAAATTACTCTACATACTAGATAGTCTCTTATAATAGCAGTGTGGGAAAGTGCCTAGCTTAGTGTTTGGAAAATACACAGGTTCTTAATAATAATGGATAATAGACAGATTCTAAAAAGTGAAGAATAAAATGGTGAACTGGTTAAATGCTACACTCCATTAACAATCCTTCAAAGACTGGTACATTTTATGGTGTTTTAATAAATGTGGCTATTGGAACAGCCTCTAGAACACTTCTCTTGGATTCTTTTTTTCTTACTTGAAGAGTAATACATAAAAGCTTCTGAAGATTCAGCAAAAAGCTATTTCAGCTGTCTCTTTTCCTGGCTCAGTACATCATTCCCCATAATTGTGTCAGCAAAACCAAATTGTAGTTGTAGAAATTAAGGAAGATGAGTATAGATTTTCACAAAGGACTAAGAGACTAAGACTGAGACTTTTCTGTGTCTCTGGACAACATTTGCTGGGAGCAGAGGTTTCCTGCCATCTTCATCAGCTAGACATGCAAAGAAGAAGGAAATGGGAAAATAGGAAACTATTATAGAAAAGATCTGTTGTTCCAGGGTAAAAATCTTCTTTATACAGAAATATTTCTGGTTTTGTTTCATTTTTCCCAATTCAACTACAGAGACAAAATTAAAAAGCTTTTCTAGGATTCTAAGAAAGAAGAATAGCAAACTAAATAGAACAACAGCTAACACAAGCAATGGGACTGGGTCCTATTAAAAAAAAAAGTACATATATGACTCTTATTTACAGAATGTTTCTGGTTTTGTTTCATTTTTCCCAAGTCAACTACAGAGACAAAATTAAAAAGCTTTTCTAGGATTCTAAGAAAGAAGAACAGCAAACTAAATAGAACAACAGGTAACACAAGCTATGGGACTGGGTCCTATTTAAAAAAAAAGAAAAAGTCCATATATGACTATTATTTGCCATAAAGCTAAACTGATGATTTAGACGTTCGTTGGTGGCCTCCCTAGAAATCTTCCTGTCCTACCACTTCCCAAATAATTCTACAAAGTAAAGTAGAAGCAGGAAAATGGACTTCAATCCTCACTTAAGCTCGTTGCCTCCTGCTGGGCAAAGGATTTAGTTCACAATCAAGCATGTGACCAAAGCCAGTGTATAAAACAGTGATTCTTCTCAAGCTTGTTTCAAGAATTTCTAGATCCAAACCCGCCCCTTTTGTCCACTGGCCATAAAAGAAGTTTATCCATAGTCCTGGTAGCTATTCAAAAATCATTTCAAGACTGTGGGAGAACCATCACTAGGGAGGTGTTGACTATCCAGAAGGCTGGACTGAGAGAAAGGGAGAGAAACTGATTCTCAGTGACACCTAAAACCTGCTCTACCTCTGGACTTTTTAGTTATATGAATCAACAAATTTCCATTTTTAAGTGCGTTTCAGGTAGGTTTTCTGCTATGGCCACAGAAGTGTAGTAAGAAACTGGCAACACAATAACTTCAATTAAATTTTTCAAAAAATATCTCTTTACTCAGCATGTATTTACATGTGCCAAAAACCTGTGCTATGTCCAGAGGATGCATGATATGATAAACAAGACAAATGTGGTCTTTACCCTTCCAGAATTCAGAACCCAGTGAAGTATTTACAGATTAGGCAAGGTAACATGTTAAGTGTCAAGATGCGGAAAGCTTAGAGTACCATGGAACAATTAGAAGGTACAGTACTGTGGACATTTATAATTATGAAGACTCTTACTTTATTTCCCCTTCCTAAAGCTTCTGGATTTTTTTAGAGAATTATTTTTCCACCGAATATTGGTAGAATTGTAAATTCAGACACCTGACTCATACTACATAAATGAAAAAGTTTGAGTTCTCTTTTCCCACAGCCCAATTAATTCATGGTATGGATATATTAGTTTAGCTTAGCTCAGCTAATCAGCTGCTCTCTCCCAGAGCATACATCTTGAGTGACTATCACAAATATAGAAGAAGCAGTTGGAATTCATTATTCATCCCCATGTAGCAGCCAAAACAAATGGGTCCTGTTATATTTGCTGAGCTTCCTGCTTTCTTAGCCTCCAACACTTCTTTCCTATTGGTAAATTCTGAGAACCTTGATAGTCATCCCATAACCTCTGTAGTGCTTAAATTAGGCAAATGTAGGTGTTCTTCTTCATGACCAAGGAATCCTAACTCATGCTTTGGATGTAAAGGAAGGCTCTCTGATGAAGGTGACAACTTGGTTGATACCTTTTTATTGAATATTAGGTATTTATCAACTATTTATCTATCTTTGAAGATGGGGCTGATTAAAGGGCAGATATACCTAAGATTGGTTTGAAGTGTAGAAGATAGGTAGAACAGTGTGAGCTTGTAACTTGGTGAATTTAAGCAAACAGAAAGGAGCAAAGGGAAACAAGGCCCTATACAGAGTAAAGAAATGCAATATATACAGAGTTCAAGAAAAGAAAAGGCATCAGGAATAGTGAAATTGTTATGGAATAATTTGGAACTATGACAAACTGTGAGAAAATGCAAATGAATTCAGAGATCTGTGGCACTCAAAGAGTAACAGAATATCTCACAACTAACAGACAAAACAAATGGTGTAGAATAAAAAGGCAAAGATGAAACCTAAGTCACTGACTGTAGCCATCATCAGAAGAGCTTTTTAATCCATTTTTGAAGGAAGATTCATGATGAATCAGGAGTATTTTTATTATTCAAATGGCAGAAAGAGTATGTATACAAAGACATATTTAGCTACAGTTAATGTGTAACATATGGGTATAGACTGGTTTTTAAATAAACCTGCACATAGCCCATAGTTTTGTTTCAGACTCTTCGTAACAAATGTATTCCCTTATGTTCCAGAGCTTCAAGTTTAAAAACCACAGTGTATCGAGATTGCATATACCTAAGATTTGTATCCAAAAGGCCAGCTAGTCGTGGTTTGGTGCCAAGATCAGAATAATTATGTTTGATTGACTCTTCCAGCTCTCCTGTTACAGTGACATTTGTAATGAACCTGGCAGGCGATACTATACAGTAGTGCCACCTCATGTCTCTCACTACTTGCAGTGAATTCTATTCAATCAGGTCAAAGCTGCCTGAGTTTCAGATAATAATAAAAAGAATCACAATTATTCATCTGAGCAGTTGAATTTCCCTGGCACTGAATTCTAGGAACAATTTTTATCAAGAATTGTTATGTAAAAGCCGCAGAATGTGTCCTCAACAACAATTTTGTTATTAAAAATCTGTCCTAAAGGCAATGAAACCTTTTTCCTGTGGACATTTGTATGTCATATATGACTAAGATGTTTTTGGTGATACTTCTAAATGTAAACTTCTTTTATATGTCCTAGTTTCTCTCATTTAAATCTTTAACCACTTACTGAGGATGTAATTTGTGCAAGGCATTATGCTAGGTGCTAAATGAGAGTAGCATCCCAATATGAATCATCAACTTGGTAAAAGTTAACTGCATCCAAATAATTTTGGAAGCCTTTAGAAATACAGATTCCCAGGTCTTCATGAGGACCTTCTGATTCAGAAGTTCTACTCTAAGTGGGGAGCATTGGCATTTAAAAAATGTCCCAAAATGATCTTCTTGCAGAGCCAGGGTTGCTTTTTTTTTTTTTTCTTTTTTTTCTCTCAGAGTAAGCCAGAGATATAGATGACATGGTTCTCTCCTTTAAGAAGCTTACAATCTGTTTATCAAAGTGTGTAACAGAGTTTCATAATCAGATTATAGAAAAACTTCAGTAAGTGCTTTAAGAGAATTGCAATTGAATCTCTGAGCTTGTAATCCTTCATGTCATACATTTTCATTGATTTCTTAAAACAGTATTCGATGACAGTGATTTTTTAATCTGGAGTCCAGAGAATCCCAAGAGGTCTGTGGATGGAAATCAGTAGATTCATGGACTAAGATGGAGAAAATAATTACATCCTTATTTTTATTAATTTCTAGCTGATACTTGTAATTTACTGCAATTATTAATGCAGGCAAAAATCCACAGTATCATTAGCAATGTCCGAAATAATAAATAGAGGTCTCAAACTGTTGTTTATTCTTATCACTACTTCACAGAGTATTTTTATAAGATGTGTTACTAAAAACCAAAAAAGTTACTATACATAATATTTTGGTGTTTCAGTAACTACATGCTGAGAAGGCCTTTTTACTTTGTAATTATTTGAGGTGTCCATAAGCTACCAGACTTCCAGAGAGTTGCTGAAAATGGTTAATAATCTCTGCTCTCTGAGAGAAAACCGCAGGATGTTAGAACTAGAAAAAATGATACCAATCATTTAATCCATCCTCATTTTATAATTGAAAGTAAATTATGTAGTGAATACTGTGGTCAACGTGGTCAACTTCCTAAAAGCCTCTCCCCTGATGAGAAATAGCAGTGTAGTTTTTGTAATTGACCTCACGTGAAAAGTAGAATCTGATTTCTTAAGGGAAAATCACTCCTCCCATCAGAGATTCTTTTGGAGTAGGCCAGTATGCATTTCACAAAAGAGGAATGTTACAGTTTTCTGGAAAAAATTTCTATATTATTTCTGAAATAAAAGAGAGGGATTACCATTCTCCCTCTTCTTAAATGAGTTTGGGAAAATGTCCTTTTGCTTTTGCTGGTAGTCGTTTTTCAGTTATGATGGGAACCATCCTAAAGACAAATCAACATACAAAACAAAACAGTAACACCACGAGAGAAGAGAGAAAAGGAGCCAGATCCCTGAACAAACTGAATGATACCAACTCGCCTCCACTTTCAAATTCCGAGATACAAGTTAATAAACTCTATTTTGTTTTTTCCGCTACTGTGAGCTGATTTAAAATTGCCAGCACAATTGGTTTAGCATCATTTTACTTCCATTTTAAATTCAGTATTAACTGAGCAGTTACTGTGCACCAGATACTGCCTGTATTAGTTCGTTTTCATGCTGCTGATTAGGACATACCTGAGACCGGATAATTCGTAAGGAAAAGAGGTTTAATGCATTCACAGTTCCATGTGGCTGCGGAGGCTTCATAATCATGGTGAAAGGTGAAAGACATCTCACATAGCAGCAGACAAAAAAAGAAAACTTGTGCAGGAAACTCCCCTTTATAAAACCATCAGATCTCGTGAGACTTATTCACTATCT
The DNA here is from genome assembly GCF_030222135.1 of Aotus nancymaae. Taxonomy (NCBI): domain Eukaryota; kingdom Metazoa; phylum Chordata; class Mammalia; order Primates; family Aotidae; genus Aotus; species Aotus nancymaae. Next base: position 199,612 of record NW_026988903.1, on the reverse strand, counting down.
TGAAAACAGCCTGAGAGAGACCTGCCCCCATGATTCAATTACCTCCCACCGGGTCCCTCCCATGACACGTGGGAATTGTGGGAGCTACAATTCAAAATGAGATTTGGAAGGAGACACACCCAAACCATATCACTGTCCCAAATAATTTTTTAATGTCAAGTCCTATTTTTTTCCACAAAAGAAATCTATTATTAGAACCAGTTTTTACAAGGTGTTGAGCAGTTAAGTGACTACTGAAGTGGCCAGTTAGGAAGGGATAGAACTGGAATCTGAAATTGCCTGAAGACATGGCATCTATACTGGTTATGGAGCTTCCTACTGTCCACTCAACATGACCCTATACCAAGAATAAAATAGTATTGCAATATGAAGAAAATGACAGTAATTATATTAATATAAATTTTCTGTCTCTCAAGGAACTTATCATGATGTTATGTAGAATGATGGGGAAATATTTAGCTCTCTATTTCTCTTATGCATTTAAATTCCCTGAGAGGAGACTATAATTGAAAGTGAGAAAAATCTTACATTTACTTAAAATGCAATAGATGCTTTTATATAGTTCCAGCATCTATGCTCCCACACGAATTGCTGTTTTGTGACTCAGGAACACCTGGACATTAAGCAAATTAAAAAGCTGCATCCTGGGAAGTGAGGGGCTTCATTGAGTTGAGGTTTAATTTTGGAGTATTAGTAACACGGGAGAAAAAACAAATCAACACAAAGCAGTGGTCAGCTCCAAAATGATGGTGTGGTGAATCCAAGGAGTCACCATGTGAATACATGAAAGGGTTCTGGAAACCGGGCTGTGAGAAAACAGAAAACAGACTGCAAAGCTGTAAATAAAGCATCAGAGCTACTTGTGGGCAATTCTAGCAAGAGTGTCATTAATGTAGTTTGATTTAATTGGCTTTACAGGCAGACTAAAGCCAGGTGGTAGGATTCACAGCTGCTGAAGTCAATCCTGTGTAATCATTTTAAACCACTGTTTCCAGACTTATTGAATCAAGAAGCTTGCAAGAAGTATTGGTTAAAATAACAGATTCCTAGGTCTCCCTTTGTAGAGCTTCACACAGTGAGTATCAGATAGATACAAACATTTGAATTTTAAACAAACCTCCATAATAATGAATCTTGAAAACTGGCAATTTAGGAACCACTGATTTTAGGCAAATGAAATCACAGAAAAATCGTGGTCATAACTATAAAATTGGAGGATACAACATAAATCAGTTTAATGTGCATTGCTCCTTTCAGTTTAGAAACATATACAACTTCCATTTATGAGATATTTATTGACTATTAACTACATGCTAGCCATTGTGTTATGTGTGGATATTTAATAATGAACAAATTGTGGCTGCTCTCCCCAGAAGTGTTTAGTCTATAGAAGAAATACAGAAGTCAACAGTCAATTACAATACGCTTTGATGAATACAATGTTAAGTAAACGTTATTACAGTAACAAATAGAACAAGCTTTTAATCTAAATTTACGAAGCCAGGCCTAAATTGAGAATTGAAAGTCAGCTGGGAATATATGAAGCATGTACAAAAACTGAAGAAGTTGTACCGTTGGGTAAAGCATCATGCGAGATGTGGGCAAAGTAGTGAGCAGTAGGCAGGAGAGGTACATGGAAAACAGGTGATAAAGGCTCTTCACAAGGAGTATGCAGAGTCACTAAAGAGAGTTAAGTAAGGCAGTGACATAATGAGATTTTCGTTCTGGAAGGAACAGTGACTATAAAGGGGAGGATGAGAGTAGTCAGAGGTCATTTAGGAAGCTAGAGCAGTAATGTTGACTTTGATGATAGATAACTGTTGCATTCGCTTTCTTTTGCTACCTAATATTGCCACAGATGTAGTGGCTTTAAATAACACATACCTATTTCTGTGGGTTAGGAGTCTGAACATTGCTTAGCTGGCTTAGTCTTATATCGTTGCAATCACATATTAATTTGGGCTGTGTTGTCACTTGGAGGCTACAGAGGGAAGGATTTGCTTTCCCACTGCCATGGTTGTTGGTAGCCTTTAGTTCCTTGTGGTTGTAGAGCCAAGAGCTTCAATTTTTGCTGACTTTTGGCCAGAGGCCACTCTCCCAGAAGCTACCAGCATTTCCTTGCTATGTGGAGTTCCCCAACATAGCTGGGGTGACAGGAGCACCTGCAGATGTGCCCACCACACCTGAGTTAAGAAAAGGCCAGTAGGGATGGAAAGAAGTTGATGATTTTTAGCTATACTAGATAGTCTTGCATAATATTACATTGTTTGCATCAATTACCACTACAATTGGGTCACTTAAGAATCTGCATCATATTTACTAAACTGAAAAACAAAAACATCAAAACTTTGCCTTTGGGGAAATAATTTGCTCTGCAAGTTCTGGTATTATATAGAATAATTGTCTTCACTACCATGCAATGATTATAAATTAGGTGTTTGCTCTAAGTAGAGAAATAGTCTTGGGAGGAAAATTCCACCCTATGGACAGTGAGTCTGAAGATGTTATTTAATTACCAAGAAAAAATACCCAAAGAATGACATCCTTTCCTAGCAGCAGTAACAGCAGGTATTAGTCAGAGTCTTGGCACATGAGCAGACGCTAAAGCCCTGAAACTTCACTTGCAAGTAGTTGAAACCAAGCACATCATTTCAACATGTCACTGTTATTTGACATTTCAGGAGAAAGATTACCAATTAGGTTAAGTAATTTAGCCAAAGCCTTAGGAAATTTTTTCAAATTATTTCCACCTTGTAGCATTGTCACGTGTCTCCAATTTCTACTTATCCTCTATACTTTCCAGGTGTGTTATTCAGAGAACTCCAAAGCCTGTTCAAATCATTCAGAGAAATCCCATAAGCTCCAGCAGTATCCTGGGTAGTTAATAGGACTAAATTACTACTCTTTCATGTACGGTCAGTGCTAAAAGTTCAAATTCTCAAGTGTTGATCTGACAATAGATTGCAAAATATTCCTTGACAGTCACACAGGTGAAGTATTATTTTAAACTAAAATCCCATATTATTGTTACTATATAAGAATACAAATGGTTATTTCAGGGTATTGGCATTGCTGGATGATGTAAATTTCAATTTTAAATGCATTCTTGATCACCAATGTGTTTCATCAGACAAGTAAACTGAATTGGCTCACAGGAGCACCACCTCAGCAGGTGAGTTTAAACTGAAGACAGAATGCTGCCCACTGGCATGTTGGCACTGTATGGAGCAGCTGCCAAATAGCTTTGTGCTCATGTCTCTTATTAGAGTTTTATTTTCTCCAGCTTGTTGCTCCTTCAGGCAAGACACATGGGCAAGGAAAGCAAGACATGCTTTTAGTCTCCAAAAGTAAATCAGATTATAAAGTAACAATGAATACAGCCAGCCAAATAATTATAACAATGTCATTAATCATAATACAAATAATGATCAATATGATAATTATAATTGTTATAATAATATAGCTAAAAATAATAATAGCTTATGTTTTGATGGTACATATGGACAAGTCAGAGTGTTGAGGTAGTTAGCCACTCTAAACTTCTCCTTATCCACATTTCAGAAACGAAACTGAAGCTTAACCCTATTCAAGTATTTTATCCAAAGGATCTCATTCCTGTCAGAGGCAGAATGCACATTCAATTGTATCATCTTTGAGGTTCCTTGAAGTTTTAAAAGATACATATATGGACAATTTTATTCTAAGGGTGTGGGGGGAAAAAACCCATAACAATCTGAATAAACTGCCGGTTAAAATAAAAGAATGATTTAGACGGAAAAAATATTTAAGAATCAGTTCTTATTATTCCTAATTCTGTGTCGTCACAAAAATATGGCATTAATGTACTAGAAATCACAATTTAAAAAAGAGTGCCATTTCCCATTCTGTATCATGAACAAATGGATCTGGTGTCCTGGAACTAGTTTGGTTATTCATTCTTTTTATTTTTCTATGGTGTATTATTTCCTTTAAATATCTGAGATGATATATTTCCCAGGGTTTGAAAATAAGTGTCATCTATTGGGTTGATTTCACCGTGCCATTCTTTGTTTTCACTCCTAGTACACAGTGCACAATGGTCTCTTTATTAATATCTGCGGAAAAGAGCACTTACTGTTGGAACTGATACCTCCTAATCTCAATAAAGTCTAAGCTTGCAGCACTCCACTGATGTTTTTCTTTTTCCTTTTTTTCTTAGGTTGAATTCTGGACACATAATCATGCCATTATAAATACTGCCTATGGGATATGAGAAAGAGAAGTCATTTGCTTGCTACACCCACTGACATACCAGATGACAGTCAACTGCAAAACATTCAGGCGAGTAAAAAAACAGAAAGCACATTGAGGCTTCCATGCATGCAGGAGAATTGCAAGCATATGCTCACCATGTCTTTCTTAATCACAGGTGCTCAGATTATTCTAGGTATTTTATTACGTTCCACCCAGTGCATTACAGTGAGTGTGAGGCACAGGGTAAATACAGAGAACGTGTATGATGTTGGGGAAGTGAGCTCTGTGAAATGATTGCCTCTCTTTCTTCTCTCTTTTTATCATTTTGTTCTCATTCCCTACAGACTGAGAACATGGCTAAATAACCTACAATATTGTCTCAAGTTGAAAGTGAAGTCAATACCTACCACATAGCTCCATCTCCCTCCAAAGACCTCTCCCCTTCTTTTCCTTTTCTTTTCTTCACTCTTAGATAATCTAATGGTCTACCATACAGTTGGGAAATACTGCCCCCATTATCATTTCAATACAGTTAATGAAAGAAGAACAGAGCTTCACAAATAAAATGATGATGCCACTTACTAAGTTATTGTCTCTCACCTCCAAACCCGCCTCTCCAGTTTTGCTTTGTGGTGGGACTCTGAAAACCATTTTCTATACACAATCTACTGCCATGCTTAGTCTGACAACGCAGAGTGCTAAAAAGGAAACTGCTATGTAGAGGAGGAGAAAAAGACGCTCTTTCTTGGTTCTCTTTTGGCTCCTGATGGGCTTACTGAGTACTATGGTTCTTGGCAACATAATAAAAATAGGGATTCTTCACCCTGGCAGAGGCAAATCTTTCTCTTAGAAAGATAGAAGACTGAGAAGCTAGAGATAGAAAAGGAGACATGCTCCCTTCCATGGGTCCCCTTTGCACTTCTTGTGGGATTCCTGTCTGCTTTGATTTTGGGGGAACATCAGTTCAGCAAAACACCTCAATCCTGACAGAGGCAATTCCTTCCCATATTAGCAACTGAATCCAGTTCTCAGCTTTACCAGCACAGAACCAGCTTCATTAATACCAGCACCATCTGACTGGCAGCCCCTCCCCAAAAGTCTGGGTTGCAGCCCCATTGGATCCTCTTCTGAGCTCAGAGATGGGAGCACCAGCTGAGTAGCACCCTTTCTTCAGAGAGGTGTGGCATGTCAGATCATATCTTGCCAAGGGTCATGAGAAATATGATTGAATGACGAGTTATCAGACTCTCTCCATAGCTCTAAGGAACTTCAAGCTTTTGTGGAGTGTTCTAATAGAGCAGATGGGAGATGCGGGTCATAGCTTTAGAGCTTGATAATTGGTGTTTCACATGCCCTTAGTTGAGCATTTTTAGACTCTATTTTTAGAGCCTGTTATATTGCTGCCTTCACTAATTTTAACTGCTTTTTTTTCTAAGAGCTTCTATATCTTCAAAGATCAATACTGTAAGCTTGTAGAGCGTAGGGTACTTCTGTCTTCTATGCTCAGTACATTGACAGCACTTAATATGTCTGAAACGACAACAACAAAGGTATAGTATGGCTTCTGCTCTATTTCCCGATTTGTGTGTCATGAACAGCAGGTTGCCAGAAAGGCTCTACCTAAAGCGTATAGAGAGATAGGATTGTCCCACAGGAATAGAATGGTAACTTAATAACAACCTTAATTTACAGTGTCAGCAGTGAAAAAAAATGTATAGCAACAAGAAATGGCAAATTGCACCTCTATCAGGCAAAAGGAAAAAAGAACCAAACAAAATTTTTTAAAAAACAAGAAACTCAGGAGAGTTCTACTAAGATTGCTATAGTACAGCCTTCTTAAAACAGCACTCTCTAGGGCCTGCCTATTGGCGTCATTAATATAATAGGCTTGGAATAGATGCTGTGAAACCCTATGAAGCCACCAAAGAATGGAGGAAAACTGAAGGGATGAATAATACAATGAAATCACAGAAGTCCTAACCTCATGAGGCTATTAATTCTGCAGCAATTTCATCACAGAGCAAGAAGATCGCTTTTCTAGTGCCTTAAATCAAACAGCAGGTAGCTACAGCCTCAAAGTAAAAAGTGTTAAGTATTAACCAACTTTCGGACTTGAGACATTGCAGAGGCAGAGCTGGAGATTTCTCAGGGTGGTTTCTCTCCCAATTTTTTTCCTTTCTTTACCTTCACGTCTTCAAACTTGATAAGAATAAAATTTTGGTACCATATCTTTCCTCTGTGGATGTCATTGTTACCCTTCCTGTGAAGAAGAGAACAGTTCTCATATGAGTCATGGTCTAAGTTTTAGTCCAAATCAATATAAGTATTTTGGAAGTGTTTACATTCAAGACACTTCTGTTCCTTTTTTTTTTTAATTAATAGAAGTATAAAACAGAGACTCAAAATCAAGACAAAAGAAGTTATGGTATTTTTAATTTCTCTTTATCAATCATAAATCTTAAGGAAGGATTGTCATTAGTTCTGGAGAAGTCTCTGGAGGAAAGTGTCCTGGACTTCAGATTTATAAGATCATAAAATCTCAATATTGGAAGGGGATAAAAAGGTCATCTATGTAAGAAAACAGCAAGCTTTTTCTGTAAAGAGCCAGTTAATATTTTAGGCTTTGTGTGTCATGGTATCTGTCATGCTATTCAACTTTACCACCGTAGCTTGGAAGAGTGTGTACAATATATGGAGCATGGTGAGGTTCCAATAAAATTTGGTTTACAAATACAGGCAGTGAGCTAGATTTGGCCAATGGGTTTTGATTTGGCCACCAATGATCTAGAATGTCCACCCATGAGAAGGAGAAAAAAAAACAGAAAGAAAACTTTAATATGAAACTCAAAAGATGTCAGCCAGTATGGAAACAGCATGGAGACACCTCAAAAAATTAAAAACAGAACTAACATATGATTCAGCAATTCCACTACCGAGTATATATCCAAAGGAAATGAAATCAGTATGTTCAGTATGTTAAAGAGATATCTGCAGTCCCATGTTCATTGCAGAATTATTCACAGTAGCCAAGATATGGAATCAACATGAGTGTCCATCATGGATAAATGAGTAAAAAAAAAATACTCTATATATACACACACACACATGTATATATACACATACACACAACAAAATACTATTCAGCATTAAAAGAAAAAAATCCTGTCATTTGTGACAACATGAATGAACCAGTAAACATTATGTTAAGTGAAATAAGCCAGACACAGAAACACCAATAGCACATAATCTCACTTAAATGTGAAATCCAAAAAAGTGGAACTTAGAGAGTAGAATAGTATCTACTCTCTAATGGGGTTGGGTTAGGAAGTAGGGGGTCACAAAGATGTTGGTCAAAAGATATAAAATTTCAGTTATGCAAGATGAATAAGTTCAAGAGATTGATTATGCAAAATGGTGACCATAGTTAATATCAATGCATTTTGAAAACCACTTAGAGAGTAGACTTTAAGGGTTCTCACTACAAAAAAAGTGTTAAGTATGTGATATAGTTTGGCTGTATCTCCACCCAAATCCCACCTTGAATTGTAATTCCCATAATCCCCATGTGTCATACAAGGTACCTGGTGGGAGGTAATTGAATCATGATGATGGTTTCTGCCATGCTGTTCTCGTGATAGCAAGTGAGTCTCATGAGATCTGATGGTTTTATAAGAGTCTAGCATTTCCGTTCATGAAACTCAGTCTCTGTCCTGCCACGCTGTGAAGTGGAAACTTCTGCTGTGATTTTAAGTTTCCTCAGGCCTCCCCAGCCATGCAGAACTGCTAGTCAATTGAACATCTTCGCTTTATAAGTTACCCAGTCTCAGGTATTTCTTGACTGCAGTATGAGAATGGACTAATACAGTAAATGGGTGTATTAGTCTGTTCTCACACTACTAATAAAGACATGTCTGAGACTGGGTAATTTATAAAGAAAAAGAGGTTTGATGGACTCACAGTTCCACGTGGCTGAGGAGGCCTCACAATCATGGTGGAAGGCAAAGAAAGAGCAAAGTCATGTCTTACATGATGACAGGCAAGAGAGAGCATGTGCAGGGAAACTCCCTTTTATAAAACCATCAGATCTGATGAGACTTATTCACTATCACAAGAACAGCACAGGAAAGACCAGCCCTACCATGATTCAGTTATGTCCTATCAGGTCCCTCCTATGATGTATGGGAATTATGGGAGCTACAATTCAAGAATGAGTTAAGACTTTGGGGGACTGTTGGAAGGGCATGATTGTGTTTTAAATCTGAGGACATGAGATTTGGGTGGGACAACAGGCAGAATGATAGGACTTGGCCATGTCCCAACCAAATTTCATCTTGAATTGTAATCCCCATAATCCTCATGTGTCATAAGAGGGACCAGATGTAAGGTAATTAAATCATGGGGGTGGTTTTCTTATGCTGTTCTCATGATAGTGAGTGAATGCTCACAAGATCTGATGGTTTTATAAGTCTCTGCCATTTCCCCTACTGGCACCCATTCTCTCTCCAGCCAGCCTGTGAAGAGGTGCCTTCCACCATTGTTGTAAGTTTCCTGAGGTCTCCCCAGCCATGCAGAACTGTGAGTCAATTAAACTTCTTTTCTTCATAAATTGCTCAGTCTTGGATATTTCTTCACAGTGGCATGAGAACAGACTAATACAGTATGTGAGGTAATGCATATGTTAATTTGCTCAATTTGGCCATTTCTTAATGTATACATATTTCAAAATATCATGTACAAGATAAATATATACAATGTTTATTTGTCAATTAGAAAATAAATAAATATATAAATAAGAGGTCCAAGATATCTGACCTCCATTTGATTATTCATCTTTTTATATTTCAGGTATAATAGTCCAACCATTAAGGGCATAAATCTTAAATGATACATTTGTACATATGTATATGCCCCTGTAAATACCGACCAGATCAAGACAGAACACTTCCAATACTGCCAAAACACCCTCTTGTTCCCCTTAAGGATCAATTACACACAAAAATAATGCCTAGTTTTACTTTATCCATGTGAATAATTATTGTTTCTTTTTGAACATCACATAAATGGAGTTGGGCGATTTCTAATATGTTGTATGATGTTTCTGTTGCTCAACACTATGACAGAGGAATTACATCATTTTATAGAACTCATATTCTAAAACGTGCAATTTCAGACATGTTTAGTAGAGCATTAGCTATGATAATATACTAAACGTTCAATGATGGGGCAATGTTTTCTTAAGTGAGGTTGATATTTTTGTGTCCACAGTACTTATTTATAACTTAAATTATATTAAAATTGACCTGAGCCCCCATATAACATATTGGCAAATGTTTATTATTGAATTTTTGGGGCTCCTCCCTTCCCATCATCCAGGCCCTTTACCCTTCATCTAAGATCCATAGTGCTTTATGAAGTACAAAAGAAAGGAAATTCAGACATCCTTTCCCAGACTAGAAAGAAATCAGGTGTATACCAGTCTGCAACTGTCATCCCTGCCATTTGTTCTCCCCACCACACAGGTGAGTTTTGCAGAATATTTTACTCCAGCCCTGCTGACACATGCCACAGTGAAGTCTCTTCCCAGGTCCGTCTAAGTCGCTCTTGCTGAACTCACTAATCATAATCCTTTAAAGAAGAGCCTGTCTGCAGGCAACTCCACTCTCTACATTTTGGGCTGAGCCACAGGTGGCCCTCACTTAAGGACCAAACGCTTTGTAGTGCTAAGATATTTAAGCATCCACATCATTACAGCATTTGCTTCCTCAAAACACCCACCTAGAGAAGAGTTAGGTATCTGAGAGGAAGTTGGGTGTAATAGTAACATGAACTCAAGATTCAGAGAGCTCAAATTCAATTTCCAACCCTTTTACTTACTAATTGTGTGACTTTGGAAAGCTGTAATCTCTCTGTGCCTGTTTTTGCACGTGGAAAATGGTTAATTGTTTTAGTAACTACCTTATAGAATCGATGAATTAATGAATTAATTTTATAAAACTCTTGGAATAATGACTGACATGTAGTAAACTACACTATATAGTTATAGCAATTAATTCTGAAATGCAAAACCTTTCTGCCCATCAGTTGCCTATAACAACTTAGATATTCTAGTCCCCATAGGAATAAAACCTAATTGCTTAGAAAGCTCTAGTCAAATGTGCCAAACCAGGCTGACACAGAAATGAAAAGATTGAAGACAAAATTGAATACATTGTAGGATCTCTACTGCAAAAACTTATACACATGCATAGAAATCATACTGGAAGGAAATACATAAACATGTAAACAATCATTATCTCTAATCTGACTATGAATAACTAATTATGTTCTTTATATATGTTCATAATTTCTATTACAATAAGCAAGTGTAACTCTTAGCATTAACTTTAACAATGAAATCACCTTTGTGTGTATCTTATTTAAAAGAATGGATAAAGCTTGTACATCAGTGCCAGAACTTCATGCAGTAGATTTATAACCACAGGATTTAGATGTCAGTACTCAACTGACATACCCAAACCATGTTTTGCTAGCATCTAAAATAAGAATGATAACCCTAATTCAATTGGTTGTCAAAATTAAATGAGAAATTGCATGATAAAACCTTTTTATAATGTAATATACTATACAAATATAAGAAATTTCATTGATTTTATTATTAGATTTAAAAAGGCATCTAAGGTAATATTTTCAGAAACTCAAAGTGCTCATTTATACGAAGAACATTAAGGAAAAATGAACAAAACTTCCAGCTAAGTAAGTGATTTAAAAGCTTACAGAGTCAGTGCCTCTTCACTTCCACTGTGAATGAACACAGTAGGCTGTTGGCTAATTTTTATCTGCTCCTGTAAGAGACAAACTACATGAATATACGCCAAGTGCTAGAAGATTGCATTACCACAAAAAAATCATTAAAAGCTGGGGATTGTGCTACCCATTAGGGATATAAAAATAAGTAAGTCAGACCCTTGACCTAAAAAATTTCACAGTGTAGAGAATTTGGAGACAATGTCATGCATACTTGTGCTACCTTAATCTAAGATGGTATATACCTTTAATCTTCATGTAATATTATCTTATTATAATTACTCTTGTTTTTCATAAATGTTAAAAATTTACTTGGATGTTGTAACACACACACACACATACACACTCCTATTGTTTTTGATTGTTAATATTGGAAGACAGATCAATGAATGTAGGCTCTGTTGCTTTAATTCGCTGTTCAGTTTCGGCTCTTATGGACATCATTCGTTAAACGAGAAGGTAGTGAGTTCGGAAAGTATTGAGTTGAAGTTGGAGTGAGTTGAATAGAGTAAATTTCCCAATTCCTTCTACTCTAGTTTTTATTTTTATTTTTATTTTTTTATTTTTGAGAGGGAGTCTCACTCTGTCACCCAGGCTGGAGAGCAGTGGCATGACCTTGGATCACAACAACATCTGCCTCCTGGGTTCAAGGGATTCTCCTGCCTCAGCCTCCCAAGTAACTGAGATTACAGGCTCCCACCACCACACCGTTCTCATTTTTGTATTTTAAGTAGAGACAGGGTTTCACCATGTTGGTCAAGCTGGTCTCAAACTCCTGACTTCAAATGATTCACCCACCTAGGCCTCTGAAAGTGCTGGGATTTCAGGTGTGAGCCACTGTGCCTGACCTCTACCCTAATTTTTTAACTCTTTCAAAAATTCTTTCTTTAGCCTTTCCTTTATTTTCCCCCAAAGCCAAATTTAGAGACCACCACACCAAAATTTAAGACTGAAATCTCAAGAAGGAATTAAAATAACTTTCTGTTTGCTTTACTTATCACCACACCACTTACTGTTACAAACATATGATCAACAGAAGTAGATGACTCTCAGACAAGTACAGTCAACGTGTAGCCACAGGACTGTACTTCATGGATTAGGGAGACAGAGTTAAACAAAATAATTTTGGACGCAGAGTCACAAGACTGTGTCCTGATCCAGTCCAGTGGCCCCCTAATTTCCTTAGTGCAAAGTGGAGTGCTTAATAAATACAAGGCTGCTGAAATGCATTTTCTTTTATCCTTATCCAGATCAGTCATTGGCGATGCAGATAAAAATACCTTTAATCTATCCATTTTCCTCATAATAGAGTTATAAAATAGTGAAGAATAAATTTTAAAAGCTGGGATGGGATACATTTACCTTCTTCATGAGGAAATTCCCCTCAGGAAAAACGAAGAAGCAGGGGACACAGTCAGTTTAAACCTCTTGTCAAGTGAACCTCTGGGTAAATAGACCATTAATACATATTAGGAAGAAGAGATTTTATCTCTGAAATGCCCTTATACTTCACAAATACCCCTGATATCACTGGATAAAGATTATCTACAGTAAATAGGACCCAGGATCTAGGAGGCATAACTGCCTGAGGCATGTCATGTAAGCTATGCAATTCCCTGGGGTAGAGGGTAAAGATGTTTTTTAATTGCAGCACTCTCATGTGAGGAGACAGGTAACCACACTTAAAGACCTCATCTGTTCTGGGCCAGGGGACATGTCCAATGTTGAAAGGAAGGATTCTGAGAAACATACTTGCTGTTCCAAACCTCCCTCCGCTTTCTCTGAGCCTTTTCAGGTCCTTCATCCTCATAATTGTGTAGCAGATATTGATACCAGGTAAGATCTCTGAGTCCATTGAATCCAATTTGGCAATGCAGTACTCTGTATGAGTGCATAAATATTTCAGAACTACCGTATCAGTAGCAATAATAGCGATCATAAAGAACTCAATCATCATTTCCTTGGAGGGGAGACTCTGACTTCACAAGTATTTTGACATAATACTCATAACGATGAATGTGTCCTTTGTTTTCATCATGCTCCATATTAAGTAGTGCAATTGTGCTATAGTTAACAAAGAAGTCCCCCAAAATTAATAGTTTCAGGAACAGGAAATACATTTCCTTTTCTCATAAGAGTCTCAGAGAGGTGTTTCCTGTTGGAATAGGGAGGTGAGGTCTGCTCCATATGCTTATTTCAAGACTCAGACTTACGGAGGCTCTGCCATCTTCAAAATATGTGGCTTCCAGGTTCACCCTGGGGCTTGTGATCCTGTTCAGCCAGAAAGGAGAGAGAGCACGGAGGAGCAATTTGAGGTATTGTACGTGCCAAGCCTAGACGTGCATCCATCACTCTGGTCACTTGCTTGGCCTCAAGCTTAGTCACATGGCTTCACCTAACTGCAAAAGAGGCTATTAAATGTAGTCTAGCTTTATTCTAAGAAAGAAGGGGAAATCGATTTCAGAGGACAGCTAACCGTCCCTGCCACAGGCCCAAGAAGGGACTGACTCTTTTCTGAAGTTATAAAACAAATAATCAGACCCTTAAGAGAGGTCAGGCCAAGAATTTCTTGACAAGTCTCTACTTTATATCAAAGGTAATATTAAATAACAGTCATATATTTACTTCATTGTTTTCTTAGCCCTCTGCTAATGAGGTTTCTTTCATTTGTTTAAATGGCTGAGGAGTGCAAACGTCTCCCCAACCCCATTCATCTTAGAAAAATGAGAGATACAGAAATAGCCATTTTCTACAGATACTACGTGGCAGCTGCAGTCAAATAAAAAATATATCCTCAGTTCTTCTAATACCTGACTCTGTCTCTTATAAACAGGTTGATGAGTGGGGATAATGATACAGGAGAAGCAAGTCTCAAAAGTGGGACTTAACTCAGGAGGATTCTTGGCTTTCACCAGGAAAGAATTCAAGGGCAAGCCAGTGCTGTTAATCAGCAATCTATTTTGAATGTTACCGTCCTTTGCAGGGTGGGGCTAGTTCAGAGGCAGTGCACCCAGAGTTGGCAACATATGGGCTGTCGGCAACTATATTTATTCCCACTTATACCTACTTTCAGTTACATGCAAATTAAGGGGCAAGATAATGTAAATTGATGGGTGGGTTATTCAGAAATTTTTAGGGAAGGGGAAGTAACTTCTGGGTCCATTGAAAAGGGTGGTAACTTCCTTGTTGTTGCCATGGCATTTGTAAACTGACAAAGCACTGGGTGAGAGTGTCTTATGCTCATGGACAATAAGGGCAGCTAGGGATATTTTGTATTGCCATCTGCTGGTTCCTGCCAGTTTCTTCACTTCATCCTGTTGGAACCAAGAAATAAGTCCTGTCTATCCTCTACCTCAATAAAATCCAAGAACAACCTCTTTTTTATACTCAAGGCAGTGGCATAGTTTATATTCTCTAATGGAAAAATATATAACTAGAAAGTAGCAAAGATAAATTCTAACCAGAGAGAGAGACAGAAATTTAAAAGAAGGTGACTCATTCCTATTTTATCCTTTTGTTGTAACATGTACAAGTTATTTCTTAAGATGTAACGGTTGGAACCCACAGTGACTTGTCACCACATTGACATGTCGCCCATGGTGGCTATTTTTAATGTTGAAGGAGAAGGAAGAGCTATCACAAGGTAAAGATCCAAAAGGCTTCTCAGCGCATGAGTAGGATCTTCCAAGGACCCCTTGGGATCCAGAAGGGATCACATCTCTCAGTTATATGTTATAGCTCCGTGTAGCTTTCTTTATTACAACCAGAAGCATATGATTTTTTTTTTTTTTGGTTATTTAATTCATGTCTTTCACTCCTCAAAAATAAGCTTCATAACAGCATTGTTTCGGCTTACCATTTAATCCTCAGTTTCTAGCACAGGAGTTGGCATGTAATAGAAACCCAATAATAGTTGGTAAATAAATAAATGGCAAAAAAAAGATAGTAACAGTTAACATTTATTGACTCTTTCTGTGCCTACGGCAACCATGGGTTATGGTCCCAAGAAGCATCTCACGTGGGTTGCAGCTTAAGCATTGGATTGTGGATAAACTGACTGGTATGTTTGTTCCCTGTCCATCTACTGGTCCCTATAAGCTGAAAGAGTCTCTCCCCATCATCATTTTTCCTAAGGAAGAGCCTTACGTATGTCCTGACAGGAGACAAAGTAAAGAAGATTTACATGCAGTGGTTCATTAAGATCAATGGCGAGGTCTGAACTCATATAACCTATCCTGCTAGACTGATGAATGTCATCAGCATTGACAAGACTGAAGATAATTTTTGTCTGTTGTATGACACCAAGGGTCATTTTGCTGTTCGTTGTATTACACCTGAGGAGACCAAGCACAAGTTGTGCAAAATGAGAAAAATATTTGTGGTCACAAAAGGAACCCTTCATCTGTTGATTCAGGATGCTCACACCATCTGCTACTCAGATCCACTCATCAAGGTAAATGACACCATTCAAATTGATTTGGAGACTGGCAAGATTACGGATTTCATCAAGTTCAACACTGGTAACCTGTCAACACTGGTATCCTGTGACTGTGGACGCTACCTTGGGAAGAATTGGTGTGATTACGAACAGAAAGAGACATTCTGGATCTTTTGATGTGGTTAATGTGAAAGAAGCCAGTGGCAACAGCTTTGCCACCCAGCTCTCAAATATTTTCTTTTTTGACAAAGGCAACAAACCATGGATTTCTCCTCCCCAGCGAAAGGTTGTCCACCACACCATTGCTGAAGAGAGACAAGACAGATGGCCAAACAAAGCTGTGGGTGAAATGGTCTCCAGACATGTTAGAAAGATCCTAGTACTTAATTAAAGTTAATACAGCATGAATAAAAACATTATTGAAACTTTCCTACGTATCAGACACTGTGATGAGCAGTTCACATATAGCTGAACAATAAGACAGATGCCTCATTATCCCCTTTATTTAGGTGATGAGATAGCCTGGGTCACTTGCCCAAGGTCACTCAACTAGAAAGGTACAGAGTTGGAGAGGTTTGAAAGTTAGTCTTGATTACTCTGGATACATCCTCTATCCACTCTCTTCTTTGTTCTTCTTGTTTTTAATCTCATCTTATTGGTTGAGTAGCCCCTCTTCTACCATGTAGCACATTATATAAAAGACTAATGGCCGCATTTCATAAATTGTATTCACATTGAGAAAAGTGATTTCAAGCTGTAGTGTAGGTTCTTTCTTAACTTCAATCCTGAGGAGTGAGGATCAACCTACCTGACATTCTCTCTAAAAACCTAAGGCCAGAGACGCATTGTAGAAAACTGGCACAAGGAACTTTCGACAAAGAAAGGACATATGACTGTGTCCATAAGTATTAACGCCTAAGTATAAAGAGTGAAAACAAAATTCTGAAACCAAGAACCGCTCCAAAAGGGGAACACTGGGAAGGTCTTCTCTCTCCTGTGGTTTGTTTACCAGGCTCAGTGTTTGTAAAAATGTGGTCGTCCCAGGCCTAATTATACTTACATTATAGATTTTTTATTGCTTTAATAACATTTTGTGACAGGGTTTTTCAAACTTTAGTAGTACTGACATTTGAGACTGGATAACTCTGTTGTGGAGGAGGGGGACTGTCCTATGCATTGTAAGATGTTTAACAGCAACATTTAGCCACCAGATGCCAGTAACACTCCACTAATTGAGGCAATGAAAATGTTTCCAAACATTGTCAAATATTCCCTAGGGGAGCAAAATTGTTTCTGATTAAGAACAAACACATCTGGGGAAATTTATACCACTTTTTTTTTTTTTTGAGAAGGAGTCTCCCTCTGTCACTCAAGATGGAGTGGAGTGGAATGGCGCGATCTCAGCTCACTGCAACCTCCAACTCCCAGGTTCAAGCAATTCTTGTGCCTCAGCTTCCTGAGTAGCTGAGATTACAGGTGTCCACCCCTACTCCCAGCTAATTTTTGTATTTTAGTAGACAGGTTTCATCATGTTGATCAGGCTGGTCCTGACCTCAAATGATCTGCCCACCTCAGCCTCCCAAAGTGCTGAGATTACAGACGTGAGCCACCGCACCCAGCGTATACCAATTTATATAATTAATATTTTCTTTCACAAAATCAGAAAAAGACACCATCAAACTTTAAGTTTATGACAGTTACCACTCCTGCTGGCATCTGATGTGAAGTCTAGCTGAAGAATGCTCAACAACAGACAATAGCTCTAAAGTTCAGCACTGCCTACTTCTTCCCAATTTATTATAAGTGTTCATGAGTGAGACCTTCTCTCTATGAGAAAGTGGTGACAAAGCCTTCTTTCTAGATGGAAGCATAAATGTGTGCAAGAGGAAAATTCTTGAAAGGCGCTCTGGCCTGAATTCATGTCTCTTTTACTCTTTAACAAGCTGGGTTTGCTCAATAAATAATTATTGAATTACTGGACCTGTGAAAGAACTATCTAGAGGCTCTCAAAAGATGTTCTGAGGACTGTATTTGCACAAGACATGAACACATGCTATTCAGGAAAATGGAAGGGTCAGTAGTTAACTAAGTTTTATTTCATTTTGGGAAAAACAAAGCTAAACAATTTTCTTCACTTTACAGCTTCTCAGAGTCTGAGAGGGATTACAGTGAAATTTGCAGCTCTAAGAGATGGCATTCATATGTGGAAAATCTAAAATAATTTGACAACAAACTTTTTTGATATTATAATTTTCAAGATCATTTTTTCATCTTGGAAACACATTTTCCATACTTTTGAATATATTTGAAGATTTAAATATAAGCAGCAATTTTGATAATCACTTGACATGGAAATTTACAAAGATTAAATATTTCAAAAGATTAAAAAATAGCAAATTAATGAAAATGTACTAATACGCTCACTGTCTGATGGGAAACCAAGATCATCATAGCCAAGAATGTGATTCTAGTATACAATAATTTCATTATTTTTAACTATCCCTAACTATCCTTTTCCTATTACCATTATTACCATTCTTCTTCTCTGTTCCATCATTGTTAAAATTAATACAAATCAGCTTTCAGGTTCTGGTCTGGCACGTAAGGAACTCAAAAGTCACCACTCCATTCTGACAACAAGTAAATAGCTGCATAAATTTAACAAAACAAGGATCTAGAGAATAGCAAGCAGGATAAATACCAAAACACATACACGTAGGCATATGTATTAGTTTGTTTTCACACTGCTATGAAGAACTACTTGAGACTGGGTAATCTATAAAGAAAAGTTTAATCAACTCACAGTTCCACATGGCTGGGGAGGCCTCAGAAAACTTATGATCATGGCGGAAGGTGAGGGGTAAGCAAGACATACCTCACATGGCAACAGGAGAGAGAGTACAAGGGGGAAAGCCCCACACACTTTTCAACCATCAGATCTCATGAGAACTCATGCATTATCATGAGAACAGCGTGGGGGAAACCACCTCCGTGATCTAGTCACCTCCCACCAGGTCCCTCCCTCTGCACATGGGGATTACAATTCCAGATGAGATTTGGGTGGGGAGACAGAGCCAAACCATATCAGCGTATTATATTCAAACTTCAGATTGTCAAAAAAAAAAAAAATTGAAAGAAGCCAAAGGGAAAAACGCCTTCCCTGTAGAGAAGTAGCAATAAGAATTGCATCGGAATTCTTCTTGCAACCTACGCAAGGAAGAAAACTGAAGTGAATTTTGTACCCTGTGAAATTATGCTTCGAAAGTAAAGCAGAAATAGAGATTGTCTTAGACAAACAAAAACCAAGGGAATGTGTTGCCCATAGAACTGCCTCACAAGAAATGCTAAAACAAGTTATGTAGAGAGAAGACAAATGATATAGATCAGCAACTCACATCTGCATAAACAAAGGGAGAAAACAGAAAAAGAATAAGTAAAAATAAAAAAACCTATTATTTTTCTAATTCTAAATTGATCTAATAGAAAAGCACTTGTTCAAATTATAAGAGCAACAATGTATTTCATTATGTATCCTTAGCCTTATAAATGTGTGGGTAGAAAGATACATCATGTTAACACTTAACAAAGGAAAATGAGACTAACCGTATTAATTTCAGTCACAGCAGAGATCAGAACAAGGAAAACTATCAGGAATTCAGAAGCATATTATGTTATAACAAAGAAGACAATATCCCAAGAAGACATAACAATCCTCAATGGGTGTGTACCTAACTAGAGCTTCAGATTAAGTGAGGCAAAAACCGATATAATTGCAAGAAGAAGTAGAAAAATACACTCTCATAATTGGAGATTTTTAACAGCCTTCTATCACAAATGAACAGTTCCACCAGGTAGAAAATCAGTAAGGTCAAAGTTGAACTCAACAGCACCATCAATCAACTGAATATTATTGAGATCTATAAACTACTTCACCCAATAATAGGAGATTACATATTCTTCTCAGGCTCACATGGAACTGCAACCAAATATGATTTAACTCAGGTATTCAAGGCTAGTTTAACAGTTGAAAATCAGCTAACATAATTAATATCATCAACAGGGTAAAGAAGAAAAATCACTTAACTCTATCAATAGATATAGAAAAAAAATTTGACAAAATCCAGCACCCATTCATGATAAAAACTGTCAACAAACTAGAAAGGGAGAGGAATTGCCTCAACTTGATAAAGGAAACCTACAAAAATACTCACAGCTAACATCATATTTAATGGTATGACTTGAAGATGTCCTGCTAAAATCAAGGAAAAGATAGGTGTTCCCTCTCACCACTGCTTTTCAATATCAGACTGGAAGTTCTAGCTAATTCAATAAAACAAGAAAAAGATATAAAAGGTATACAGATTGGGAAGGAAGAAATAAAATCACTGATTTTATTCACTGATGACATAATTATCTATATACAAAATTGAACAATTCAACAACATAAAATAATCCTCTTAGAACTAATAAGTGATTATAGCAAGGTTGCAGGATTCGAGGTTAATATACTAAAGTCATGTTTTTTTATATAAACCAGCAATGAACAAGTGGGATTTGAAATTAAAACACATGGCCATTTATTTACATTATCACTCAAAATATAAAGACATGAGTGTAAACCTAACAAAATATATGTAAGGGTTATATAAGGAAACTACAAAACCTTAATAAAAGTTAGCAAGGAATAATGAAATAAGTGGAGAAATATTCCATGTTCCTGGATAGGAAGGCTAAATGTCATCAAGTTGTCCGTTCTCAAATGTATCTGTAAGTTCAATGCAATCTCATAATCATTTCAGCAAGTTATTTTGTTGATACCAACAAACTGATTTTAAGATTTATATGCAGAGACAGAAGACCCAGATAGCTGACTCAATATTGAAGGAGAAGAAAGTTAGATGACTGACTCTACTGCACTTCAAGGCTTATGATAAAGCTACAGTAACCAAGACAGTGTAGCCTTGGTGAAAAAAAATAGACAATAGATCAATGGAACAGAATATACAGAAATAGACCCACATAAATATAGTTAACTGAACTTTGACAAAGAAGTAAAGGCAATACAAGGGAGAAGAAAAGTCTTTTTTTTAATTTTTTATTTATTATACTTTAAGTTCTGGGATACCTGTGCAGAACGTGCAGGTTTGTTGCATAGATATATGCATGCCATGGTGGTTTGCTGCAACCATCACCCTATCACCTACATTAGGTATTTCTCCTAATGCTATCCCTCCCCTAACCTCCCATCCTGTGGTATCCCACCCCTAACCCTCCACCCCCAACAAGCCCTGGTGTGTGATGTTCCTCTCCCTGCGTCCATGTGTTCTCATTGTTCAACACCCATTATGAGTGAGAACATGTGGTGTTTGTTTTTCTGTTCTTAGGTCAGTTGGCTGAGAATGATGGTTTCCCGCTTTATCCATGTCCCTGCAAAGGACATGAACTCATCCTTTTCTATGGCTGCATAATATTCCATGGGGTTTATGTGTCACATTTTCTTTATCCAGTCTATTATTGATGGACATTTGGGTTGGTTTCAAGTCTTTGCTATTGTGAACAGTGCCACAATAAACATACATGTGCATGTGTCTTTATAATAGAATGATTTATAATCCTTTGGGTATATATCCAGTAATGTGATTGCTGGGTCAAATGGTATTTCTATTTCTAGATCCTTGAGAAATCGCCACACTGTCTTCCACAATGGTTGAACTAACTTACACTCCCACGAACAGTGTAAAAATGTTCCTATTTCTCCGCTTCCTTGCCAGCATTTGTTGTCTCCTGATTTTTTAATGATCACCATTCTAACTGGCGTGAGATGGTATCTCAATGTGATTTTGATCTGCATTTCTCTAATGGCCAGTGATGATGAGCATTTTTTCATATGTTTGTTGGCTGCATAAATGTCTTCTTTTGAGAAGAGTCTTTTTAACAAATGTGCAAGAACAGCAGGACATCCACATGCAAAAAGATGAATACATGGCTATACAGATCTTACATTATTCACAAAAATGAACTCAAAATGGATCATAACCCAAATGTAATATGCAAAACTATAAAAATCCTAGAAGATAACAGAGACAAAAACTTAGATAAACTTGGTCATGACAATTACTTTGTAGATACAACACCAAAGACATGAAAGAAATAATAGATAAAATGGGCCTCACATTAAAATTTAAAGCTTCTGTTCTGTGAAAAGGTACCATAAGGAGATTGAGAAGACAAGTTACAGACTGAGAGAAAATACTTGCAAAAAACATATCTGATAAAGGACTGCTATCCAAAATATTTTAAAAATCATAAAACAACATATGAAAATGAAACATGATTAAAAATGGACCAAGGACCTGAACAGACACTTTACCAAAGATATATACCTCACAAAGTATATAGATGGCACTTAATCGTAAAAAAAATGTTCAACATTGTATTTCATTAGGGAACTACAAATTAAAACAACAGTGAGATATAACTTCACACTTAGTAGAGTGGCCAAAATCCAGAATACAGACAACATCAAATGCTAACAGGGATGTGGAGCAAAATGGATTCTCATTCATTGCTGGTGGGAATGCAAAACAGTACAGCCACTTTGGAATTCAGTTTGGTAGTTTCTTACTAAACATACCTTTGCCATACCATCCAGCAATTCCACTCCTTGGTATTTACATAAAGGGGCTGAGAACTTATGTTCACACAAAAATCTGTTCCTGGATATTTAGAGCAGTTTTATTCATAATTGCCAAAACTTGTAACCAACCAAGATGCCCTTCAGTATATGGATGGATAACCAACTGTGGTACAGCCATATAATAGAATATTATTGAGTGCTATAAAGAAATGAGTTGTCAAGCCAAGAAAAGACATGAAGGACCATTAAATGCATATTACTAAGTAAAAACAAAAGCCAATCTGAAAATGCTATGTGCTATGTGATTCCAATATATGACCTTCTGGAAAAGGAAAACCTACAAAAGCAGTTAAAGTATAAACGGTTTCTATGAGCTAGTAGGAAGGGAGACTTGAACAGACAGAGCATAGACAATTTTTAGGACAATGAAACCATATAGTACAGTAGTAGATACATATCTTTATACATTTGCTGGAACCTCATAGAATATGTAACACCAAGGATAAGCCCTAATATAAACCATGGATTTTGAGTGTTAATGATGTGTCAGTGTAGGTTCATCATTGTAACAAGCGTACCATTCCGGTGTGGGATGTCCATAGAGGGGGAAGGTGCATGCAGAGACAGGGGATGTGTAGGACTTTATATGCTTTCTGCTAAATTTTGCTGTAAACCTAAAACTGCTCTAAAAATTAAAGTTTATTAATTAAAAAATAATATAAACCATATCTCATCTTTCAAGAACTAAAATCTTGCTAATTTTCAAAGGGACATAAACTTATCTAATAAACAAATTTGTACCACTTAAAGCAAACTATATCAGGTTGAATAGTTAGAAAATAGGCAGAGAAGGACAGTAACTCAATACTTTACGACAAAAAGAAACATGGTACATTAGCTGTAGAGGTAAAAAACAAAACGGTTAAGAAAGAAATCTAGCAATGAAGGCAATGCAAAGGAAAAAGAAATTGAATAAGGGTCACAAGGAAAAGAAGTGAGGTAAGCTTCCTATGAAAACATGAAAGAAGTCATAATGAGAAGTGAGGCTGAGGTAGCAGTAAGTTAATTTTGAAAACCGCAGGAGAAATAACTTTGTGAAGCCCATTCACTATTTGTTTGAAAATTATGAATTTGTTATGAATGTTTTTATGTGTATTATTTGACTTCCCTAATACTTTTATCATATATGTATAGTGAGATGTTCTACCTTCTTGGTTTATGAGTGTTAAACTTGAGAAAATGCGAAGTCCTTTAACACGGCACTTATTAATGGCATTGTAATTATTTATTCTCATATCAGCCTACCTACACTAACCTTGAGTTTCTTGGAGGAAGAGTTCTTGCGTTTTCTTCAGTTCTGGAATCCTTCCATCTTGCATAGTGTCTGCCTTGTACTGTGCTTAGTGAGCTTAATAAGTATTCACTGAATACAAGAAGACAGAAGAAAGGAAGAGAAGAAGGGAAAAGGGGAGGAAGGGAAAAAAGGAAGAAGGAGAAAAGGAGAAAGGGAAAGACGGAGGAAGAAGGGCAAGAAATAAAATCAAGAAAGGAAGAGAGGGAGCAAGGAAAGAAAGGAAGGAGGGAGGGAAAGAGGGAAAAAAGGAGGGGGGATGGAGGGACAGAAGGAAGGAAGGAAGGAAGGCAGGAAGGAAGGCAGAAGGCAGGCAGACTGGAGGGAAGGAAGGAAGGCTGGCTTTAATGATCCAAGTAAAAAAGAATAAGTGGAAAAAACTTCATCAGTACTTTAAAGTCCTGGTCAAAACTCTGTGTCTAGAGGAGACAAGGAAACGTGGTTGAAAGGAGGAACAACATGTAACTGATTACGCAGATGAATAAAGTAAGGGGAAAATGGGGACCTTTCAGTGAGTGCGGATAATGTGTTAGTAGTTATGGTACTTTGTAAGCACATGAGCATAATTTGCCTTAATGGTTTTTTAGTCTACTTAGTCTATTGTCCTTCAAGATTTCAGGTCAATAGATTATTATGTCCTAATATCCCTCTAAAATGGTATAAACAAATATTTATATCCTTCTCTATTCCAAAGAGGAAGTGAGACAGTAATTTTTTACACATAATGACATCATCCTATTAGCACTCTATTTGTAAGTACCATTGTCAAGAAATATACCTTGATTGAATATATTTCTAGCTCTATATAACAGTTTAAAAGAGGATGAAGCTGAAGCAGTACTTGGGGAAATAGTTTCTCTCTCTGCCACTCTCTCTCTCTCTTTCACACACACACACACACAGACACACACGCACACACCCCTTTTCAATTTGCTAAAACAACTACATTTCTCCAGTACGTAATCCTCCTCATCTCAAATTTAAAACTAGTTTGTTAGCTCCTGATAGTTTATTTATCCATGTCAGCCGCTACCTATTTTTTTTAACAAAGATCAATATATCACCAGTTTTACCCAACTCTGTGTGTCTCTTTCACTCATATTCAGATATGTAAACTTTTTTCCCATCCTTCTGCAGACTCTAAAGTTTGATTAGTTTTGCTTCAACTCTGCTCTTTCTTCCTTTGTGCCTTATTTCTTTTCTTGTTTTATTTCTTGCATCCTCTCTGTTCCCTGACAAAAGGAACATTATCATTCCTGACTCAAGCACTCATGATCTGTTGGCCCCAACAGCTACACTTGATTTAAGTAGGGACTTGGACAGCAATGTCGGAGGCACAGATACCAAAGCTGCAGCCTAGCCCTTGAGAGGAAGACCAGATTTGAACTGGGGCAAACTGGGCTGCTCCCTTTTCTACCCTATGCAGTTCATCGCTGCCAGCATGATTTCAACAAGGGCATCAAGAGAACAATATGCCTTGGAGTGTCCCTGCTTCCTCTGGCTTTATGCTTTCATTTTCTAAAACTGTAGAAGCCCCCAGCTACGTCAGAGCTTCTGTGGACCCTTGTAAACTGAAATAAATTGCTTTTTCTCTCTACAAAATGTCTCTGATGAAAGGTTATGCTTTGTTTATTTTCACTTCTGAAGACTCCTACTGCTAGCATCAGGGAGTTAGAAATAAATGTACCCGAACAAAATGTTTGTGAATGCTTTTTAGATTCGTGCTCTATTCCTGTGATAGTGCTGACCTCTAGTGTTCAGCACACGGATAGCTGCCCTTATTTATTTATTTATTTATTTATTTATTTATTTATTTATTTATTTATTTATATCTTATCATCAAAATTTCTTCAGAGATTTGCCTCTTCTATTAGTGAAATTTGATAAGACGTCTATGCTCAGCATAATAAATAGTTGTATTTTAATTAAAGAACTGAATATAATAATTAAGGATTAGAAACTTTTAAAGATATGAATACTTAAAATAGATATAAGCATTTTCAGTTGTCATCATAGGAATAACTTTTGAAGCATCTCAAACTGGACACAGGTCAAAACCAGACTCCATACTCCTAGTCTCCAGTCTTCCATTTGTTCCAACTAAAAGGCTTGAGTTAATCTTGACCTCTTTCTTTCTCTCACCCTACAAATCCATGAGAAAACTTGTGGGTTCTCTTACTGGATATACTGGAATACAGCCTTGCCACCACTACCTTGACCAAGACATGCGTTCTCTCACTAGAGTTAGGGTGACAACCTTCTCACTGGTCTCCCTAAGGCCACAGCTCCCCTCCCACATGGAGTCTCTAAGCGTCAGCAGCCACTGTAGTTAGAAATGGAAAGTAGATTGTGGCATGACTCAGCTCAAAACTGTCAAATGGCTTCCCACAGCCCTCAGAGAAAAGGCTGAAAGTCTGTTACTGGCTTACAAATCCCTATCTGACCTGCCTCCACAAGCCATTGCTCTGATCTCATCTTTTACAACGCATACACCCTCTCTTTTAGTTTAGATATTTTGTTTGTTGGGTTTTTTTAATTTGTACTTATTTTATATTATTTTATTTATTTATTTTTGAGCCGGAGTCTCACTCTATTGCCCAGACTGGAGTGCAGTGGCACAATCTTGGCTCACTGCAGTCTCCACCTTCCGGGTTCAAGCAATTCTCCCACCTCAGCCTCCCAAAGTAGCTGGGACTACAGGTGCTGGCCACCACACCTGGCTAATTTTTGTATTTTGAGTAGAAATGGGGTTTTGGCATATTGGCCAGGTTGGTCTCAAACTCCTGACCTCAGGTGATCTGCCCACCTTGGCCTCCCAAACTGCTAGGATTACAGGTGTGAGCCACTGTGCCCAGTCACTCTCTCTCTCTTTCTCATCCAGACACAATGGCCTCTTGGAGACAGTGACCAAGAAGTTCTTAAAGTTCCCCTCAGTTTGACTAAACTTTGAACAGATGTTTTCCTGCCTCTGGGCTTCTGACCTCTCTTTCCTTAGGGCATTTACTTTAGAACACATGCCATTGTCAATGTTTTCTCTGTCCCTTTGAGATGTAAACCTTTTTAAAAGCTTCTTGTTGAGGTTTTATAATCCAAGACTATCTTTCTCAAGGACCTGAAAGCCATCCCTTTGAAATATAATCATCAAAGACTATAACAGCCCCTATCTCCCAGTTTCTATGGGAGGTGGGAGCCTAACTTTCTTGTTCTCAGCTATGACATTGCCTCCTGTCATGAAGATACAAGAGAATTTACTTTCCTTTTGGGTAAGGCCAATTAACAGACACAGGTGGCCTGTGATTCTCCACTACCCCAGCTCAGCTCTTAAAAATCTCTAACCCTTTGTAGAACTGAGTTCAATCTCTCTCTCCTACTGCAATGGTCTTAAATACAGTCTTTCTTGCCTACTTAAATTTGCCTGATGCAGTGTTTCTTTGACAATGCCAATAATTCCACCTGGGTATTTACTGTTTCCTTTTTTCTTATTCTTATTCTTTTATTTATTTATTTATTTTTTGAGATGGAGTCGCACTCTGTCACCCAGGCTGGAGTGCAGTGGCGTGTTCTCAGCTCACTGTAACCTCCACATTCGGGTTTCAACCAATTCTCCCTTCTCAGTCTCCCGAGTAGCTGGGAT
This sequence comes from Aotus nancymaae, assembly GCF_030222135.1. Classification (NCBI taxonomy): domain Eukaryota; kingdom Metazoa; phylum Chordata; class Mammalia; order Primates; family Aotidae; genus Aotus; species Aotus nancymaae. The sequence goes on along the minus strand of NW_026988903.1, from coordinate 172,515 downwards.
TACAGATGCAGGCCACCACACCCAGCTAATTTTTGTATTTTTAGTAGAGATGGGGTTTCACCATGTTGGCCAGGCTGGTCTCAAACTCCTGACCTCACGTGATCCACCTGCCTCGGCCTCCCAAAGTGCTGGGATTACAGGGGTGAGCCACCATACCCGTCCTTCTGTTCCCTCTTGCTCAGAATGTGTTAACCCTAGGTATCCCTAGGAATACTATACCTAGGTATATTACTAGGTAATATAACTTGCTTCCCCACTTCCTTCACAGGACTTCTTCCAAAATGTTGTAAATGAGCTCCCTTACCCATCACAAAACAGCAAACTCTACTCCGTCCCCTCTGATATGGTTTGGCCGTGTCCCCACCCAAATCTCATCTTGAACTGTAGTTCTCATAATCCCACATGTCCTAGGAGGAACCCTGTGGGAAGTGATTGGATGATGGGGCAGTTTCCCCCATGCTGTTCTCATGATAGTGGGTGGGTTCTCATGAGATCTGATGGTTTTATGAGTGTCAGGCATTTTCCCTACTGGCACTCATTCTCTCCTGCCACCCTGTGAAGAGGTGCCTTCTGCCATGATTGTAATTTTCCTGAAGCCTCGCCACCCCGCCAGTCATGCAGAACTATGAGGCAATTAAACCTCTTTCTTTTATAATTTCCCAGTCTCAGACAGTTCTTTATAGCAGTGTGAGAATGGACTAATACACCCTCTCTTGCTATCTAGCTAACCTGCTTCATCCTCCCCTTGAATTTTCATAGTGCCTCTGAATTTATCACTGTCTAAACTTATTATAATTAAATGTCTGGTTGTCTCCTCCCCTGTACAATAAATGGTCCATGAGGGAAGATATTTTTTTCCTGTTTTGTTCACTGCTACATCTCTGATATTTTCTAAGTTTACTTTTTTATTGCCAAATTAAAACTGAATACATTTATGCTATACAATGTAATGTTTTGATCACATTGGTTTGCACTGTGGAGTGATTAAATAAAGCCAACTGACATGTCCATTACCTCACATCCTTATTACTTTCATGAGATGAGGATGTTTCAAATCCACTCTTCGCAATTTTCAAGTATACATTATTATTAACTGTAGTCACCATGCTGTACAGTAGACCTCCAGAATTTATTCCTCCTATCTAACTGTGTGCTTGTACCTTTTAGCCAATATCTCCCCCATTCCCTGCACCCCAAAACGCCCGTCCTAGTAACCACCATTCTGCTCAATGCTTATGTGAGTTGAATTTGTTCAGAGTCCACATAGAAGTGAGATCAATACAGTATTTATCTTTCTATGGCTGGATTATTCTACACAGGGTAGTAGCCTCTAGATTCATATGTGTTGTCACAAATGATTCATTTATGTTGTCATAAAAGCCGGATTTCCTGCTTTTTAAAGGCTAAATAATATTCCATGTATATTCATGCCACAGTTTCTTTATCCTTTTATCCATTGGTGAACACAGGTTGATTCCATATCTTGGCTGTTGTGAATAACGCTGCTATATGTAAGAAAGGCTGTCTTTTTGACATACTGATTTTATTTCTTTTGGATATATACCCAGAAATAGAATTGCTGGATCACATGGCAGATCTAGTTTCAAGTTTTTTAGTTATCTCCATACTGTTTTCTACAATGGCTATACTAATTTGCCCCCCTATAAAAGTGTTCAGAAGTTCCCTCTTTATCACATCCTTACTATAAAATTTGTTATTGTTCGCCTTTCTGATAAAAGTCATTCTTACCAGAGCCTAATGATGTCTCATTGTGGCTTCAACTTGCATTTCTTCACGATTAGTAATGTAGAGCCCCTTTTGGCATACCTGTTGGCCTTTCACATGCCTTATTTTGAGAAATGTCTATTTAGGTCCTTTGACAATTTTTTAATCAGATTATATGTTTTCTTGCTAATGAGTTGAGTTCCTTCTCTACTTTAGACAGATATTAGCCCCTCACTGAATATATGATGTGCAAATATGTTCTCCCTCCACACAGTCTCTTCTCTCTGTTTATTATTTATTTTGCTGTGTGGAAGCTTTTTGGTTTAATGCAACATCTAGACAAAAAAATAGACAAAATAATGTGTATTTTTGCTTTTGTTGCTTGTGTCTCTTGGGTTATATCTAAAAACTCTTTGCCAAGACCAATGTCAAGAAGCTTGTTCCCTATGTTTTCTTCCAGAAGCTTATGGTTTCAGTCTTACATTTAAGTCCTTAATCGATTTTGAATTCATTTTTGTATGTGGGGTGAAATATGTTTGCAATTTTGTTCTTCTGCATGGATATTCAGTATTCCCAGCACCATTTATTAAAGAAGCTGTCCTTTCCCCATTGTATGATCTTGGCACCTTTGTCAAAGACTAGTTGACCATAAATGTGTGGATTTATTTCTGGGATCTCTATTCTGTTCCATTAATTTCTGTGTCTGGTTTTGTGCTAATTTCTGTTTACTAGAAATAAATAAATAAATAAATAAGAGAAGCTATCCGTGTGCTGAACACTAGAGGTCAGCACTATCACAGGAATAGAGCACGAATCTAAAAAGCATTCACAAACATTTTGTTCGGGTACATTTATTTCTAACTCACTGATGCTAGCAGCAGGAGTCTTCCGAAGTGAAAATAAACAAAGCATAACCTTTCATCAGAGACATTTTGTAGAGAGCAAAAGCAATTTATTTCAGTTTACAAGGGTCCACAGAAGCTCTGATGTAGCTGGGGGCTTCTACAGTTTTTGAAAATGAAAGCATAAAGCCAGAGGAAGCAGGGACACTCCAAGGCATATTGTTCTCTTGATGCCCTTGTTGAAATCATGCTGGCAGCGATGAACTGCATAGGGTAGAAAAGGGAGCAGCCCAGTTTGCCCCAGTTCAAATCTGGTTTTCCTCTCAAGGGCTAGGCTGCAGCTTTGGTATCTGTGCCTCCGACATTGCTGTCCAAGTCCCTACTTAAATCAAGTGTAGCTCTTGGGGCCAACAGATCATGAGTGCTTGAGTCAGGAACGATAATGTTCCTTTTGTCAGGGAACAGAGAGGATGCAAGAAATAAAACAAGAAAAGAAATAAGGCGCAAAGGAAGAAAGAGCAGAGTTGAAGCAAAACTAATCAAACTTTAGAGTCTGCAGAAGGATGGGAAAAAAGTCATTATGTGTAAAAAATTACTGTCTCACTTCCTCTTTGGAATAGAGAAGGATATAAATATTTGCTTATACCATTTTAGAGGGATATTAGGACACAATAATCTATTGACCTGAAATCTTGAAGGACAATAGACTAAGTAGACTAAAAAACCATTAAGGCAAATTATGCTCATGTGCTTACAAAGTACCATAACTACTAACACATTATCCACACTCACTGAAAGGTCCCCATTTTCCCCTTACTTTATTCATCTGCGTAATCAGTTACATATTGTTCCTCCTTTCAACCACGTTTCCTTGTCTCCTCTAGACACAGAGTTTTGACCAGGACTTTAAAGTACTGATGAATTTTTTTCCACTTACTCTTTTTTACTTGGATCTTTAAAGCCAGTCTTCCTTCCTTCCCTCCAGCCTGCCTGCCTTCCTTCCTTCCTTCTGTCCCTCCCTCCCCCTCCCTCCCTCTCTCCTTTTTTCCTTCTCTCCATCCGTCTTTCCCTCCCTCTCTTCCTTTCTTGCTCTTATTTCTTGCCCTTCTCTCTTCCTCCTCCTTTCCTTTTCTCCTTTTCTCCTTCTTCCTTTTTTCCCTTCCTCCCCTTTTCCCTTCTTCTCTTCCTTTCTTCTGTCTTCTTGTATTCAGTGAATACTTATTAAGCTCACTAAGCATTTTCAAGAAATATACCTTGATTGAATATATTTCTAGCTCTATATGACAGTTTAAAAGAGGATGAAGCTGAAGCAGTACTTGGGGAAATAGTTTCTCTCTCTCTCTGCCACTCTCTCTCTCTCTTTCTCACACACACACACACACACACACACACACTCCTTTTCAAATTGCTAAAATAACTACATTTCTCCAGTACGTAATCCTCCTCATCTCAAATTTAAAACTAGTTTGTTAGCTCCTGATAGTTTATTTACCCATGTCAGCCGCTACCTATTTTTTTTAACAAAGATCAATATATCACCAGTTTTACCCAACTCTATGTGTCTCTTTCATTCATATTCAGATATGTAAACTCTTTTAAATAGCATATTTCTGGATGTAAAAATATCTATTGATTAGAATTTGCCCCAGTTACATGATGGTTACTAAGACATTTTATTTTTGGTACTTCATTTTGGTTTTTTTACACAACTTTTTCTTTATTTTTTATTTCTTTTTTCATTTCATTTTATTCTTTCTACCAATTTAGCAGCAATATGACTTGCAGTTATCCTATAAATCGTGGCATGCAATGGTTAATTTAACACCATCAAGATTATATCTTACCCCTTTAGGCTCACTGTGTATAACTACACAGACAGCATATTGTGTTTGGATTATGGTCTATTTCCCCTCGAATACGTACAGTAAAATCCACACAACCTTGCATGTTCAACTATACAAAGAACTCAGAGTGACTTAACTCTGGTCACCCGTTTTTATAACTTGTATGTAAATGTTCTGAGCTTTTAATTCTACCTTGGTTTTTTTAAAAAAAACTGACAAGTTAGAAAGTATTATTGTTGTTTGATGCAATTATTGTTTTGCTACATTAAACCACATGTTATGTCCATTGGTAACCATTCTCCATGCCTCTCAGATTATTTTTGTAAATCATTTTTCTTTATCCAGAAGAATATTATTCAGAAGTAATGTGAGATTTCGATTTAGGGAAAAAGTCTCGGTTTTGATTTTGCTAACGGGTTCTAATTTTTATCAAAGTTTTGAAAAATGACCGGACATTTTTCCAGATTGCCAATTATTTTCTTTAAGTGCATTGATTATTCCATTATTTTCTGGCTGTGTTGCTCTTGGGAGTTTAAATATCAGCATAATATTTCTTTCTTTGTAGTCAAATTCTTTTCTTTCTGCTTAAGATATTTTTGATTTACTGCAGTTTAAAGATGGAGAGTACAGTTGAGCGTTTCTTTTTGTTTCATTTTTATTTTTTGATCCAGTGGGGATTCTATGTCTGAGGATGCTGTTTTTCAACAATTTTTACAGCTATTTTCTTTATCATAGCGCCCACATTTTCTCTAATTGTCTTATCTGGAAGATACAGGTTGACACTCTTACTTCATTCTCCATCTCTCTTTACCTTTCTTTTATATTTTCCATTTTTAGTCTGTGATACGTGATGCCAAATTTATTCAAATACATTCTTCAATATGTACTCTGCTCAGCAGCTTATCTAATCTTTTTACCCAATCTTTTATTATTACGCCTATGTAGTTTCTACTATGTTATTTTCACTTTGAAATGTTTTGTAGGGTTTCTTTTCAAATATTTCTGGTCAATGTTAATAGCCTTTTATCAGTTCTTCATGTTTTCAATGCATTCTTTACCCTTTAATTACTTTTCATAGGTCTCATTCTGGCATTTGCTGCTACTCTTGACTCAATGGCTACTTCTATATGTTTAATATTGGGGAGTGGGTTATACATTTATGTCACTTGGAATTTTAGCTTTGGTGATTCCTTGAGGCCTAAGTTTAAAAGCCAGAGACTACAAATTATTTACCTTTGCTTCATCCACATGCCTGGAGGCACAACCAATTTTAGAATAGTTTATATTACATTTTAGGCTTGAAGTTTGTTAGGACATCCTGATCATGTGAATTAAGCTCAAAATTCACCTGAAAAAGTTAAGGTCTTTTGAAATGCTAGGAGAAGAAGACATATACTAATACTGTCTCTGTCTGCAAAGTAATGATTCATTTTCTAGTTCCCTCCTTTGTAGTTCACCCTTAATGGGTCCTGGCATTTTATGGGGTTTGCAATCCTACCCCAACTCTGGTCATGCCCTAGACTCTGTCTCTTATTCCCCTATTCTTGACAATTGAAGTTCCAAATCTATGGCAGGGATATGCAAATACCTGAGGACAAACACCAGCTCTAATTTTTTCTTACTCTTCTGGAGTCTCTTTTTGTCATTCTAGCCTCTGAGGCAATCTTTTTTTTCCCCCACCTGTTCTGATATATACTGAAAAAAATGCTTTTGTTTCATTTTGTTTTGTTTCTAAATATGACATATGTGGGTGTGTTGTTACAGAAAATATAAACCTCTGAATATATAGTTTACCATACTACTGGAAACTGAAGCCTCTAATTTTCGTTCTTTACAACTATTTGTTTCATAACAGCTACAAGTTGTGACATGTTACCGGACAGCTTGTTACTATGTGCCAGGCACTAAGTTCTATCTATCTATCTTTATCTCTCTGTCTCTGTCTCTCTCTCTCTCTCTCTCTCCCACCCCCGTGTGTGTGTGTGTGTGTGTGTGTGTTTGTGCGTGTGTGAAACAGAGAAAGAGAGAGAGAGAGAAACATTACTATTATCTTTTAGATGGAGTCTCGCTCTGTCGCCAGGCTGGAGTGCAGCGGCATGATCTTGGCTCACTGCAACCTCTGCTTCCTGAGTTCAAGCGATTCTCTTTCCTCACCCTCCTGAGTAGCTGGGACTACAGGCACGTGCCACCACACCCAACTAATTTTTGTATTTTTGACATAGATGGGGTTTCACCATATTGGCCAGGATGGTTTTGATCTCTTGACTTCGTGATCTGCCCGCCTTGGCCTTCCAAAGTACTGGGATTACAGGCGAGACCTTATTTTCACAATAAATAGTAATGTGATAAGAGGAAAGTAGCATGGAAATTACTGAGGAAAAAAAATCACTTCAGAAAATCTTATACCATCTCTAGATATAAATTATGAATCTATTCTAGATCTTAGGCTTTTTTTCTACAGATTTTCAATATTAGAGATTATAGACTAAACATGTGTGATTTACTTGTCCAAATAACTCTCTAGTTAGTAGCAAAGAACAATGGTATGCATTGCTTTTCACAGAATGGTACACAGACCTGATGGTTTTGCCCAAGGCTTCCTTGATAACCACCACAGTTTCATATAACAATAACCCCATAAATTACCTAGGATGTATAGAATAAAAAAAAATAAAAATTATACTTTTGTGTGGTCCATTCTCCATGTGAAATACTCTAGAAATGTAATTAACACTGCCTTGCTCTTCAGCCTCGCTCCTTTGCTATGATGACAAATCCCTGGCAAAAAGCCAGACTCTTGTCACAGCCAGTCTTTCTCCTTCTGTCCATGGTTTGCATAATAAAGGAAACCAGAAGCAATCTATGTGAAAATCACAAGGGTTACAGAATTGATAGGAAAAAAATGATAATTAGACAGAAAATATTGCTATTTTGCCTGTGTGTGCTAAGCAGATTATTTGCAGAGCCTCAGGCAAGAGTGGATATGAAGACTTATATGCCATATACCTCAATATTTTAAAATCATAAATCAAGCTATCAAATATATCCATATAATGATATCAAAAACCAGGTTTATATTTAAAATCCTGGGACAATTCAGAGTTCTACTCTAGGAACTAGAAGCATGAAAAGCTTCAGGCTCATGGAATGAATTGCATCCTGTTTGTCTTCCCATTCCCTGCTATAATATGTCGCAAACCTCAAGAGACCCTATGCACATGTATGGACAGAACAGCCCACATTCTCCACCTCCTTCAACATCCTGCAAACAGCTTCTCCTTCCCCACCCATGTGATAGCAAGGTTTACCCTTTGAAGCACTATTTTAGGAGAGAGGCTTATATAGCATTCCATGATTTCAGGGTGTTTACTACAGAGAAATCCAGCATCCCTGGTTCCAGAGCATGCCCTAGAAGGAGGAGCACGTCTCCACGGCCCTGTGGAGTCCTTAGCCAGTGCGAATCCCTCAGAACACACAGCTCATGGCAATTATCCAGATTTCTAATGACTGCTCTGGTTGACTCAAGGAAAACAAACTTCAGTGACAGGTATTAGATCACTCAATAAATATTAAGTATCAATTATATGTCAGGTGCAAGGAATATAAGGAGGGAAAGATGGTGCAAGGAATATAAGGAAGGAAAGACATTGTTCTTTTCTTGAAAACACTCATAACCTAATGGGAGAATAAATAAGCTAATCCTATGCAAAGTATAATCACAAAATGGAATGCGGGTGCGTGTCCAAGTAGAAATGTTCACTCTAAAACTAATATTCTTGGTGACACTTCTCTGAGGAGCACATGTGCCCAAGTTCTCTGTTTCAAAACAGAAAGGAAGTGCTCCTTAAAATTTAACAATTCCTCCTTTATCCCACAGTAGTTCCAGTGTCCAGACAGACCACTACCACATGCAGTACTGTAAGTCAACACAACTCCTCATATAGAGGAATGCTAGCAGCAAGAAAATGTTTAAGAAATCTTGCAAACTGTACAATGTCAAGCAAGACTGTCAGCTACAATATCTATGAAACATGCCTTTTCTTATAGCCTCATTGCACCTACTCTGTACTTCCACTATGGCACACATTACATCACAGAAATGCTTAAATCGCTTGTTTGTATCGCTCATTATATTAGAAGCATTTAGAAAGACTTGATTTATCTTTGTATCTATAATATGTAGCAGAAGGCTTAATCTCAAAGGGGCTCTTTTAACATTTATTGAATGAATTTCAGTTAGGTTTACATAAAATGTATTTCACCTCAAAAGCAGTACTATAAAAAAGTCTTTTGTGGAGCATTAGTATAATTTTCTGATATAATTATATTTTCTTTCTTGTCTTGGTTGCCAGAAAACTCAAAATTAAATGTAATATTCACAAATTGCATATTTTGATATGTGCTTGAGGAACAGAAGTGGAAAGGGAAGGTAACGGGGAAGAAACCTTGATTAGGAGACTTACCACGATGGCTTCAAGACTGACATCTCTAGCCCAGGGTGACCCAGGGTGGCTTCTTCCTAGCTCATTGTTTGTTTAGGTAAAGAGAAGATTTAATTTTTTAGTGAGTTATTTTATGTAGTATCGTTTCTGCTACATAGTAACAACTATGTTTTACTATGCACATGAAAGGTAGTCATGTTAGGTGGAAAAAAGTGGCTCCCCAAAGATGTCCACGTCCTGATCCCCAGAACCTGTGGGTATGTTAAGTTATTTGGCAAAGGGTAAGTTTGCTAACCACCTGCCTATTTATAGTGGAAATATCCTGGATTATCCAGGTCCAATGTGATGGTGAATTTTATGTGCCAACTTGCCTGAGCCATGATGCCCATATATTTAGTCAAACATTATTCTGGATGTTTCCGTGAGGGTGATTTTGGATGAGATTTACATTGGGCAGTTCACCTTCCATAATGTGGGTAGGCCTCAACCAGTCAGTTGAAGACCTGATTATAATAAAAAACTTGACTTCTCCCCAGCAAGAAGGACATTTCCAGCAGACTGCCTTCAGACCTCAACTGCAACTACCCGCTAAGTCTCCAGCCTGTTGGCCTTCCCCATTGGATTTTAGATTCACGAAGCCTCCACAATTCCACAGGCCAATTTCTTAAAGTAAATCTCTTCCTATACATAGACATGCATCCTATTGGTTGCATTTCTCTGGATAATGCTGACTAATACAGATTTTCATACCATGTGTAGTTCTAGAGGAGTAAAATCCTAAGGATGGCTTTTTTGAATTGGTTCTAAGGTGTCTGGAATTGGCTCTATAATCTGATTAAACACAATAATAACTCTATTTCCAACTCTAGAGAGAAGATGAATAGTTCATGGCATAATGTGGCAATAGAAATAGGCAAAATGGAAACTCCTAATCAACCACTTATAAAAGGCAAAGATCTGTTGACACATTTATGAGACCTTTGAACAGTTTTGTCAAACTAACAAGTATAACGAGCTTTGCTGCTTGCTTCTAATACCCCTGAAGAAAGTGGAGAAAAAAAATTATGAGCCCAAGGATTTGAATTTTCAGTTCCAGTGCTGCATAAATGACCTGAAAGTTGCATACCTGCCCTGAGAAGACAGAGTTATTTCCTGTAGCCACAAGACTGAAATTGCTGAAAACCCAACTCTAGATTTCATCTTGCAAGTGTATAACTTAACAATGCAAATAGAATTCCCAGGCTTGTAAGGGGTGTCAACTAGCGAGGACATTGACTGGGAAGGAACGTGATCCTGAAAGTTGGAATGGGGATATTTAGCAAGACTCTGATAAAAATGGGGACATTAAGCCCCTAAATTCTGAGTTTTCCTCACCACTAAAAATAGTAGCTCCACTCTCAGTAGAAGCAACCACTCCACCCCAACTGAGATTAATCCTAACACTTGTCTTAAAAGATACTAATGGCCCTCAAGACCCCACTATCCTTCTTTGATATGAGACCCATAACTAGACTCAGCCCCCTAAAGATGAGGTCCAAAGTGTGATCCATGAGGAGGTACGTTACACTCCAAAAGAACTACTTAAGTTTTCTAATTTATACAGATTGGAATACAGGGAATATGTCTGGGAATGGATACTAAAGGTGTGGAATAGTGGTGGAAAGAAAATAAAATTGGATCAGACCTAATTTATTGACATAGACTCATTGTGCAAAGATTCCACATTTTATGTGGTGGCTTGGGGAGTTAGAAGGCACTCTAATTGGCTTGGCAGTGGCTCACACCTGTAATCTGAGCAGTCTGGGAGAACAAGGTGGGTAGACCTCTTGAGCCCAGAAGTTCAAGACCAGCCTGTGCAACATGTTTAAAATTTGTCTCTACAGAAAATATACAAATTAACCAGGTGTGGTGGCACATGTCTGTAGTCCCAGCTACTCAGGAGGTGGAGGTGGGAGGATCACTTGAGTCCAGAAGGTCAAGGCTGCAATGAACCGTGATCATGGCACTGCACTCCAGCCTGAGTGACAGAACAAGATGCTGTCTCAAATTTAAACCAAAAAAAAGAAAGAAGAAAGAAGGAAGAAAGAAAGAAAGAAGAAAGAAGAAAGAAGGAAAGAAAGAAAAGAAAGAAAGGAAAGAAAGAAAGAAGGAAGAAAGAAAGAAAAAAGAAAGAAAGAGAAAGAAAGAGAGAAAGACGAAAGAGCTCTGTTTGGTTTATTGTCTTCAACATGGGCTGAAAACATGGCCAAGAGTGAATTAGCTAGAAATGCCAGATCTGCCCTTGTTTACTGTAGATGAAAGGATTTAAAGGTATAGGGAGACTGGAATGTTAAAAGTGAACTTGTCTAAGACCCTCTCTAAACTATGTCCCCCTCAAAACTCATATGTTGAAGTTCTAATCCTTGCTACCTAAGAATGTGAACTTATTTGGAGACAGGGTCTTTAAAGAGATAAGATCAAATGAAGTCATTAGGATGGCCTCTAATACAATAAAACTGGTATCTTTATGAAAAGGGGAAATTTGAACATGGGGACATATATAGGCGGCAATCATGTGAAGAGACACAAGGAAAAGACAACAATCTTCAAGCCAAGGAGAGAGACCTGGAACAAATCCTTCCCTTACAGCCCTCAGAAAAGGCCAACCCTGCTGACACCTTGATTTCAGACTTCTAGCCTCCAGAACTATGAGACAAAAAAATGTCTGTTGCTTAAGACATTCAATTTGTTGTACTTTGTTACAGCAGTCTTAGCAAATTAATAGACTAAGCATTTAATACATGCTACTTTTATTATCATTTTTATCAATGCTGCATGTTAAAGAGTAGAGTCATGGAACTCCAGTGAAAGATATCAAAAGCTTTTAGATGTGACACAAAAGCAATTACGCACCCGCTGGCCTTGTGAAACTTAAGTTTACACGTACTATTTGCACATTCAGGAAGCAGCAAGCATAGGTTTTTGCTAGCTTACTAATTTTTTTGTTGTTCACTTATTTTGTTGTCTCCTATATTTTCTTATTTGGGGTTTGCTACCTTCTTCTTCCCTGGTTTGTAGTTTACCCCATTTAAACCAATTGCCTTTTTCCTAAATCACACATATAGAAACAGAGTTGGCTAATGCTGTCATATATGTGGTCCTTTAGACAAAACTTATCACAAGAAAAATTTCCATTTATTCAGGAACAACATTTACAAAATCACATTCAGGCCTTCCTTCAGATTTTATTCCTCACTGATTCTTCAGCATTTAATATATAATAAACACACACGGAGAATCTGTATTTCAGGAAGGTCTTTTGAATTTTCTTCCTAGAACCTTTCCCTCTTCATAACTAGTTGAAGTTTTAGAAGGACACAGATCTGTTCATTAAATGGAATTATGTCTCCCATCAGCTTCAATCTAGACAGCCTGTCAACTCAGCTATTTTCTTACATCCCTCTCAACTCTAACTCACCAAGATATTTTTCTGGCATGGCTTTCATTTTATTTCTTGTTTGTTTGTTTGTTTTTTGGTTTTTGAGGCAGGGTCTCACTCTGTCACACAGGCTGGAGTGTAGTGGTACAATCTCGGCTCACTGCAACTTCTGCCTCCCAGACTCAAGTGATCCTCCCGCTCCAGTCTCCCAGGTAGCTAGGACCACAGGCGTGCACCAACAAGCCCAGCTAATTTTTGTATTTTTGGTAGAGACAGTGTTTCACCATGTTGCCAAAGCTGGTCTCAAACTCCTGAGCCCAAGCAATCCACCTGCCTTGGCCTCCCAAAGTGCTATGATTACAGGCATGAGCCACCGCACCCAGCCCACAGTTTTCATTTATATCTTCTCCCTTGTTAAAAAATAAATTACTATATCCCCATGTGCTTGAAAGTGTGTACACAGAGCACCATTAGAAGCCAAAAACTAGGGCTTTTTACTCCACATCATAAAAAGATGCTTTAAAATAAAATATTTCTAAGAACCTTGATTCTTTCCCCCAATAAATATTGAAAAAGATGATATCAATAACCACAAAATCCATGCAAATATAAGTATGAGATATCCTAAAATCTCAGTGATTTTCTAAGCTTTAATAAACTCAGAAGTATAAATGCTACAAACTTACAAAAACAGCATTTTAAATGTTAATGACTTATATTGCTTTCAAACGTGTTTTTAAGTTGAAAGGATGAATTTTTATGTTTTTGTTTCAGTCACTGCAGGTGGTTAATTTTGACGAAAATTTTAAAAATTCAATTAAGAAGTATTATTCAAAACACAATTCTAAAAAGGCTAAAAAGAAATCAAAATTAGTTTCTAAATGATGTCTCTCTTCACTTGTAAATATTTATGCTTCTGGAGTTACGCCTTAAAATATCACTAAGACATTTTGGGCACCAGGTTATTTATTCACTTTTTTTCTTAAATACATCCTTTTCTCCAATATAACCATATGATTTTTATTTTCATGGTAGGAAAATGTTTATTTTTTGCACACCTCAGCAGATTCTCTAGTTGCCAATTAAAACACATTGTTTAACAACTGTCCTGAATAATAAACCAATCTTCGTCTCTTTCTATCACACATTAAAGTGTATTTCTATTGGAATTCCTCTAATATATTCATCACCAAACTGTAAGCTGGGACTTCATTCAATTTATTTATACTTTATGTGTTATCATTGCTGAGGGCCCAGCTAAAAATCCAGGTAAAGAAATAAAAAGTGAGTTTCTTCCATAAGGAATATTGCAAAATAGATACCAAAGGCACAATTTTACTTCTCAATCTCTGCAATCTAGCTTGGTTTACAATTAAGGAGTGATTTTAATTGTCAAACTTTTAAATTTTATTAAAATGTTTGTAGTAATGCACCGAATGAATTCCAGACCTACATAAATACACTGGCAGCTGTTTGTAATTTGCATTTTTATCAGTTTTGAAAGAGCACAATGTACTTCCTGCATCGTATTTTCAGAATTTTTATTTTTATCATCTTTAGCTATCCAATATACAGCAGAGAGTACTTGAGTATCTCATTCTTTGAATTTTCATTTTTGATTGTAAATCAGATGATGTCTGGCACTTTTTTTTCTCATTTTTCTCTTCTCTCAAACTCCAGGTTACTTGCTCCCATTTCTTCTTAGCTTTAATAATAAAATATACAAAATATTTCAATTATTTTCTTGTTTAATGCACTGGTATTTTGTTCCTCTTTTGCTAACTAAATCTAAAGGAAAAGCAAAAGCTAATCTTATTGTTTTAATTTATACAATTTGAAGATGCTATTCAAATAGCCCACTTCTTTTCAATGCTTACTGTGTTTTTGCATTTGGATGGAGGGGTGGAAAAGGATGGAAGTGACACCATTTATAAGGCTGTGCTATGGGACATGCAGAATGAACAGAACGAAGGCTCCATCATATGAAGACAAGCACCTCCACTCACACCAGCAATATCCCTATTACAAAGAACATGTGGCCTCAAGGGAAGCTTGCTGATGAGAATGACATCTCTAGTCGCCCTCAGCTTCTGCCCCTAATTCCCACAGACACGTGCATTTTCCTCTATTATTGCATTATCCCCACAGGATCCAACAACATTTTCCCAAAAGGCTTCTCCTGTCCATTTACACTTCTATGGCCCTGGCTGCCAGCCCCCTAGAGGAACAGACTCATGGCAGCTTGTGCTTTCTGCCTCCTTTCCTCCAGCAGTCCATCTGTCCCCTGGGAAAGGTTGAAATTGCTGCTCTGTGACCTAGCAAGAATATGTGCAGGAAGAAACCCAAGGTAATCTCTCTCTTCCTATTCTGGTGATGACAGCAATTGGGAAGGATAACCATTCTGAGATTATGCATTTCCTAATCAAAAGAAAATAAGAAAACAAATGGTTTCATTATAAAATCTATTTAATTTCTGAAGTCCTCATTCTTCCTTTGCATGTACATTCAGTCCAATTCACTGATTTATTAGGCACCTCACTTTTAAATTTCAGTCACATTCAGATTTAAAATTCTTTCTCAGGGTTTTCTCTGTACTCCACCTCCCTGCTACTGATCCCAATTTCTGGAAGTGGAACAGGAGAGAATGGTGGTGGTTGTGAGAGAGCTAGTAAGAGAATATAATTTCAACAATCTTGACATGGGTGGGCCCTGTGCTGAGCTCTTATTTTTCTTTAATGGTGGCCTAGATAGCCAGTCTAAGGTTTCTTGGAATTTAATGTGTATCCTAATCACCTGGGACGGTTGTTAGAATGCAAATTCTCATTCATCAGATCTGAGATGGAGATTCTACATTTCTAAAATGCTTCCAGGTGATGTCATTGCAGCTAGTCCTCAGACCATACTTTAATTAACAAAGTTTGGGTCAGTGGATGCTGGCTCAGTTTCTCCTTGACTCTCTGGCAGAAGCAATCTGTTGAGATTACAGCTAAATACCACCCCACCCCAATATGGCTCAACAAGAGCCTCTTTCTGGTGCTTATCCTTTTAATCCCAGCCAGAAGACTTCATTTCCCTCCCACAAACTCTCTCCTACTTGAGGCTCACAGGAAAGTGAGGTGACCTCCCATGCAAACTTGCACTTGAAAATCTCAAGAAGCTGTCTCCAGTCCTCTCCTATTAGACATGACTTGCCTTCCCCCTAGCCCAGATAACATTGCAAAATTTTTCCTCAAAGCTTTTCTCCCTCGATTGTATCTGGGAACTGCAAT
The DNA here is from genome assembly GCF_030222135.1 of Aotus nancymaae. NCBI lineage: Eukaryota > Metazoa > Chordata > Mammalia > Primates > Aotidae > Aotus > Aotus nancymaae. Next base: position 156,975 of record NW_026988903.1, on the reverse strand, counting down.
GCAGCCATACCTGGATGCATAGATTCACAGCTAGACATAGATGGTACATATATTATGTGCTGAAGTTACCCTTCCTTTCCCAAATAGCCTTCTGTAATTCTTGTTTAACTATCTGGAATGGGAGGGGAGAAGGCTACTGAAAGACAAGAGAAGTCATTAAGATGGGGATAAGGAAGGAGCACATCCTTTAATACTCCAAATATCACCTTGCCCATAAGAGGACCATGGGAGAAAAGGCTGTAGAGCTCAACAAGTTTCACTCAGGATATCCATCAACCCCTCACCTCTTTCCCCACCCCCCAAATTCAGTGCAATAACCTGTGAAAATTCACACAAAGTTAAGGGAAAGTAGAATCAATTAAATAGCACTGCAACAGAGTTCTCTTGCGCATTGTATGATTTGGGAAAGATGGGGGATACAAGGAAAACAGTTGTCCCAGTATATGAACATAGAACACAGATCCATGCCTTAAGTCACAGTTGGAGTCAGTAGGACTTCCCTAACTGGAACTTTTTTTGAAATGTTCAGTTGTCTGAGATGTAATTGAACGCATTATATCCAGTATGGATTTTCAAACCTACTGAACCAGCCCAGGACAGTCTGGAAGAAAACACCAAGCTGTTTAGCAAAAGAACAACTTGAGGTCAGGGTTACTACAAACCTCTACCCTGAGGAGGTTCCAAGGATCCCCAGTTTCCCAGAGGACAGGGTTCAACAAGGGGGAGACCACAGTCCCTCAGAAGCTACTGGCTGAGAAATTTCATCTTGGATGTCCTGTCAGCCTGCACCAGCCAATTTGTCTATGGTAGATATAGCAGAGCCTTAATGTCTTGTGTTAAGACACAGTTTAATGTATTTGCTTTGTAGCACAGCCAAAAATTCATCTAACATATTACATACTTGCTGCAATTACTGTTTGTTGCCCAGGAGAGAACTGTATAAAAACCTTTTCTGGTAACAACGTACAAATAGGCAAAGAGGAACACAGCAAAACAGTCAAATTAAATTACTAGTAGACATGATAACTACTAAACTCCAAGTAATTAAATGTGCATATATATCTTGACATTTTTATTTATCTTCATGTTTTCTAAAATATTCCTTGCACTTAAAAACTTATTCATTTTCAGAATTGCATAATACATTAAAACCACTTATAAATAGTTACCTAGATATATCTTCTCACGTTTTGAATAAGTTTTGGAAGAAGGAATTCGTTTTGGCCAGGCTGAACCATTATATGATGTTGATATATATTTGTCTGAGGGAAAAAAATCCAGGATTAAATATTTTAGAACTTTAAAATCATATTCCAGGGATGTTTCAAAGTTATAAACATCTCGGGGTGAAGCTATTCTCTAAGGAATTTATTTTACCATTTCAAAGCTAAGGCATCAGGGATACAAGTGAGTTTATTAAGACAATTTAAGTTATAAGTGAACATGGTTACAGATTATTAATTGGCTGTTCAGTGCTTCAAATAAAGATAAGATACAGGAGAGTATGATATCTAAACGTAATAAATATTTTCACTGCATGGCTTAATCATAGTTTTACATAAGTTCTGCTAGTGTCTGTTTGAGCTTTTATTTAAAAACTGTGAAACTTTGAAGGTACAGCCCAAGTCCTGTGTCCTTCCATGAAGTGACTTCCATGGTTGCACTAAGTAGCATGATGAAGTAGTGAACTCACTATCCCAGACAGCCAAAGCATTTATATCCTGACCTGGTCCTTCAATACTTATTTTTCCCTGACATAGCTACATTTCTAATACTATCTAACAATGTTATATTTGTGTTTTCAAATATTACTATGCAGCTGTATTCTCAAACATGATCCACAATACCAATAATTTGCTTTTCTCTTGTGTTGACATTTGCGCTAATGGTGCAAAAGCAATACAGAGTATAAACTCTGGCACCTTCATACAAATCTAGACAACGACAACTGTTCTAGTATTCATTGTATTCTTCACAGCCATCCACTTGCAGTTTAGCAATAATAGCAATAAATAAAATAATAATAATAAATAAAATTAAAAGCCAGTTTCACCTAAGAATATCCTGATTTACATATACACATTCCTATATCATTCTAAAGAAAAGAGAAAAATAATTCAAATAATGCAAATGTCTATTTAAATTGTATAGGAAACACCTACTATGTACCCATAAACAAAATGTTTATATACACCTACTATGTACCCACAAACACAAAATGTTTATGGGTATATAGTAAGTGTATATAAACATTTTGTGTGGGTACATAGTAGGTGTATATAAACATTTTGTTTGTGGGTACATAGTAGGTGTATATATTTCTTAAATTATAAAAGAAACTAAGAAAAATATAGTCTTATGCTTCCAAAAGTACAAAATATTCAGAACTCCACTAATCAGACCATGAACAAGGAAAAATACAAACATGAAATCATACAGAATTGAGCAGCAGTTTGTTAAGTTGAAAGAAATGAAACTCAACTTCAAAAGAGCAAAATCCATCTGAGAAACAGGAAGAAAAAGAGATTTGGTTCTCTTCTCCCTGGTAGCCTTGTACTTCCAGACATATACTATGACTCTGCCTATTACATGATGAAATGACTTAGAAGCAATCTATACATGGTGAGAGGGATGAGAGGTTGTCAAAAATATGGCAGTTAATCCCCAAACTAACCCTTTCAGAAAATAATCATGAAGGCCTACAGAAATGGCAAGGCACTAGTCTGACGGTGATAACTGAACAATGTAGTTAATGGAACAAGAAAATGTCAGCCATTTAAAAACAGTCCTCCAGAGTGACATGAAGCTGTCCAGGGGGAACAAAGTGCAGTGCTCTGATAAAAGAAGAAGAAAAACCCTCTAGGGAGGTGCAATGTGAAGTCATTGCACTCACAACGTGAGTTTTCTTCCACATCCCTTAAATCACGTGCAGGAGTGCACGTGGAAGAAATCTTCTCACTAGTTTCTATGGTGGTGATGGCCAGGAAAAAGAAGAGGGGAGTAGGTAGCAGTGAAGATTAGCCAAGCCATCAGAAAATTCCATGGGAATGCCAACCACAGACAAAAGTAAACCACATCAAGAAAGGACCTCTCACCTGGACTGACGTTGGGTTTGGGTGCCTTGTTAACATGGACTTCATTGTAGGACCCCTGTGTGGGCCTGCTGCGGGGAGGTGCATTCAACGAGACACTCCTGACGGCATCTCTTTCAACGTGAACATAAGATGCGTTCTCAGTATTTCGATTTTTATTATTGCGATGGTAACTCATTTTATTTTGGGGACCTGGGGTCTGTACTGCTGTAACGAAAGGCAGAAGGGAGTGAGGAATAAAACACAGGCTGGTTTCACACCCATAAATAACATATTGCACTGTAAGTGCTTGATGGCATAATGGAAGCCAAAATAATGAAGTTTAGAGTTGAGTTGACACCTAAAGTAACATCTATGTCACATGACACTAATTTGTTTTTCAGGTAGAAGATATCTGACATTTACTCTCTTTTAAAATTACAATTTAGAAATATCAAATGTATGGACACTTTACCTCTCTGCATTCCAGAGCCAGGAAAGTTCTTTGGTTCGTCATAAATCCATTTTGTTTTTTTCACACCTTTAAAATGAGGCTTCCTTGGCTGGACATCATTCACTTAGAAAAGATACAAATTTTACAGTTTCTTTAAGAGATGCTTTTATCTTTGAAATTATTGTGGGTGATAATTACATATCTGTGCATTCACATGTCAAGCAAGAGTAAAAGATAAATGTACTACCCTAATACTTTACTTTTTAGAAAAAAAGGTGATTTATTTTTAAGTGCCAAAAAAATCTATCTTGGAAGTAGATTGATGAGATAACCTTCAATAAGTAGCTTTCCTCAAAGAAAAATACTTTTCTCCAAACGAATGTGTGGATTCTTTTAACGGAACATAAAATTGCATTCAAAATATAATTATAAATATTATTATAATGCTATTATTAAGTAGTTTTAGAATCATTACTTTCAACATGAATCTTTTTGTACTTTTTAGCCAAAACTACTACTTGTTAAGAAGTTGGATTAACGTAAAATACTTTCAGTGAATTTTACCTTTTTCTTTTAAGGACTTAAGTTGGGTGTACAGAGAGTTTGGTCAAGACTAAGTAAACAGAATTTGTAAGTTCTAAGAATATTAAATTTTCACTTTGTATTTGCATATTTTCACATCCAAAATTTTATATATATTCTCAATTTTTCAGGAATTTCTATGGTACATATCTCCAGAGGATTTTTAAACAATTTTGTAGAGGGGGCATTCTGTCGCTTCACTGTGCGGGGCTTCTGAAAAATCACAAGTGACCACTGCACAGAGAAACTGATCACCAAATGTACAGTGTAGATTATACTAGTTTTCTACAGTAGACTAATACATCTTTCTGTGCTCTCTCAGTTTAAGCTTTAAGCCCTCAATAAAGATCTGATTCACTGTCCCTTCCTCAAACATCATGGCACTGCCCTACTCCCAGGCTGCCAGTCCAATGATTTGGAATCCATATTTTTAACAAGAGCTACTAAACTGGGCTTCTTGGAGGCAAATCACAATTATTCCTATCAGTGTCAGGCTGCGATCCAAGAATATTTTAGGGGTTCAATACATAAAATAAGGAACAAAAGAAAGAAGGGAAGGGATCAAGAAGATTCACAAGTCTTCACTGTATCAAGAGAAGTAGTTCATTGAACTGAATGTCAAGGAGAAGCCAAACTAATAAAAAATAATCCAAAATGTCATAAAAAGCTGTCAATGCATTATTCCACTATGGGTGAAATTTAAAATGTTATGCTAGTGAATCTTCCAAAAAGGTAGTATATTATTAATTTTAAGACCCAAATTTAAACTAGTGGGAAAGCATATAATGCACTAGGACCTACATCACAGTTCATTGTCAGTTAATAGAGGATATTGTATCTTTAATTCTTAGTACTGAATAATTTTGAAACCTTTTTTTCCTTTCTTTTTAAAAATTCTGTTTCAAATAACCAATACAAATCCATGGCAAGAGAAATATACCTAAGGCCAAAAAGTGATAGAGCTAATGTCTTACTTGAAGAGGGATCCTCTCTGCACTTCATACTGATATTCTCAGTAGCATTTAATACATGCGTTGTAAGTACTGGTCGGGTAGTTAGGGAACGCTTTGGATGAGCACTGTCCTTGTTATCTTTTAAAGGAAATTAAGAAAATAAAACGTCAATATTAGTTTTAAAAAAACTTTCAGTTGGTATTTCACTATTCAAACATTACATGATGGGAACAGTTCTTTAAAATGATATATATGTTTATTAATTGTGAGGAAAGCATCATTAACATTCCCTAGGTGCCACATGGATTTCCAAAAGTCATCAGTAACAAAATAAAACTCTGAAAGTAAAGCCATTGTTTTCAATATGTAAATAAAAAAATGTGGCAATATTTTTAATATCTCCATACAAAAGTTTTAAAAGGTTTTAAATTTTTATGTTGAATGGTCCCATTTAAGTTGGGGTTCTGAACATATTTAAAATGTAACAACTTTAACTTGTCATATGCTTTGAAGCAGAACTAACTTCTTGTTACATGCTTTGGAGCAGAACTCCTTGGTAGGGCTTTCCACAATGATGAAAATGTTCTAAATCTGTGCTGTTCAATATGGCAGCCATTAGCCTCCTGTGACTACTGAGTACATGGAATGTGGCTAGTGCCAATGAAAAACTGATTTTTTATTTGATTCAACTTTAACTTAAACAGTCATACATAGCCGGCAGCTACTGTATTAGTATAGCTTTAAGAGTTTCTTTGATGGATTGGGCAAAACCTTTCCATCTTTGAGTGATAAAATGAGAGAAAGATTTACAATTTTCTGCAGAAATAATTGGATCACTAGTTCCTTTTCTTATGCTTGAGAATATTTAATGGTAGAGATAGTAGATAAAATGGGTTTGCATTTTGATTGAGGGTATGTGAAGCTCCCTAATTACAGGACAGCTGTATTTTTAGTCTGTGACTGAGGGGCACTCAGCAGAGAGACACCACATGGTGGATTCTAAGCACAGTTAAAGGTAGTGTAAAACTATAGTGGATATATTTTATCATATGTCTTGATTATTCACAGACTAGGGTTAGCAACAAGTATAAAATATACAAGTCTTTTCAAGATTAAACTCTTTAAAATTTTCAAAATATTTTCTAAGAAAATTCATTTACACTGATATTATATATTAAAGGACTTGGTGTTACCATTTAAGAGAGCCAATAACTTTAGAACTAGCAATACTCCTAGAAATTATACAGTTCAACAGGCTATTTTTCAGATAAGGAAAAATTGTCATGGTCATACAATTATGGACAGAGCCAGGACTGGAACCTTAGAGCTCTTGATTCCTATTCAGTGTATATGTTGATTTATTACCATTCCTCTTATACTGGTTTTTATAACGAGCAACCTTATCTTTAACTCGTCTAGCCAAATTACAAATGAATCAAAATTATATAACTCATTACCTTTAGTATTTGAACATTTTGATATGGTGATTTCTTTGTCTTTCATGAAAGCTTCCTTTTTCTTTCTTCCAAGAAACATGTTCCTCTGTGGAATGTAACAGTCACCTCCTATGACAAAACCTTACTATCAGTGGCAATGATGGCAGAAAGTGATACAAACTACCTTTCAATACAGGAATATTTTCTACAACACCCCTTTTGTCCACCTTTGTTTGGACACTTCTCTGTGATGCCATACCTGTCTCCATACATTTATATGTTTAGATTAATATATGTGGATCTATATATATGTATATGAATACACAGTATGTAAACTTACATATAAATAATTGCAAGAAAATTCACAGAGTCAACAAAGTTTTCCTTAATTTATAATCATCTTTAGTCCCACCCTTTAGAGATACTCAAAGTAAATGTAATTTATCTTCCATATAAAATCTTCAGAACTCTTAAAGCAGTTTTCATGTTTCCCCAAGGTCTTCTATTTTCCAGGATAAATATTCATAGTTGCTTTAAATATTACATACAAAATTCCAAATTCCTTTACCGTACAAGTTACCTTTTCTTAGCATAAAATATTTATGTCAGCCGGACGCGGTGGCTCACGCCAGTAATCCCAGCACTTTGGGAAGCCAAGGAGGGTGGATCATGAGGTCAAGAGATCGAGACCATCCCGGTCAACATGGTGAAACCCCGTCTCTACTATAAATACAAAAAATTAGCTGGGCATGGTGGCGCGTGCCTGTAATCCCAGCTACTCAGGAGGCTGAGGCAGGAGAATTGCCTGAACCCAGGAGGCGGAGGTTGCGGTGAGCCGAGATCATGCCATTGCACTCCAGCCTGGGTAACAAGAGCGAAACTCCGTCTCAAAAGGAAAAAAAAAAAAAAAAGTGTATATATATGTGTGTGTGTGTGTGTGTGTGTGTCAAATAACCTTATTTAAAAATGACACCCAAATGTGAACTAAGTTGTGGAGAAATCAGCGAAACTAGTATAATAATATTTGCCATTCATGGAGTAATTTTCTAGGTATCAGACCCGCTACTGAGAACTTTAAATCTCATTTAATTATCTTTCCATACTACTTCTAATAATCCAATGTGAGTTTACCATCTAGTGAAAACTCCTAAATTGTTGTGAAACATTTGGCCAAAACACCCACTATATCTTCCCCTCACAAACTCCATCATGTTGGGTTTCCCCAACTCAAAGAAAAGCCACCATTTAATGTTGTGTAACTAAATGTAAGATGGTATGCTTCTTATTGTTTGAGGTTACCCTGTAAGATATGGTTAATTGTTCCAACAAATTAACTTCCAATTAACTGTAAATTTTATAAATATGTCTACATTCACCCAGTCATTCAATGCATTTAAACATATCATCATTTATTCTACAAGTATTTACTGAGTACACACAATGTGCCAGGCATTCTACTACAGGTATTTATCTATAGCGATTGATTATATACAGTTCCTGGCCTCAAGGAGCTTACACAAAACCAGTGATGAAAATGTTAAAAAAAAATTTGGTTTCTGCCATGACAAAAATGGCTTTTATCAGAATAACTTTCATCCCAAAATCAATTATGAATTGCCAAAACACATTGATTGGAAAACAACCCAAGGCATGCTCGTGTCATCCCTGAGAGCAATGGAGGGACACAGAGTCAATTGTACGTTCACATTCACCCTGGTTTTCTTCCCTGAAGGCGTTACACTCCACACTCACTACAGATTTCTCACTGAAAGCATGTCTAGTTCATCATGTAAGGAAAGAACAAGCAGAAAGTGACACCAAGGAGGTAAGAAAGAGCCAAAAGTCTGGGACTGTCTAATTGGCTTGAACTTCAGGGGGGAAATGAAAAAGGAAGAACAACAAAGAAGTTCCCCTGAAATAGGCATAAAACTAAAACTCCCTTTAGGTCATTACCCGACTCCCACATTTTTCATGCACACAATGGAACCCTAGGATTTCAGCAAAACAGCATCTGGGAGGTTAAAAACTGGTCAGAGATTTCAGCATCTACATACAGCTCGGGAGGTAAAATTTGGCACAGAAGCCTCACCAGAGTAGAGATATCTTGGTGAACACCCCATGTCTCAGTTGATAACCCAGTAAAGCAATGCTGTAGGGGTGAGGGTCATATCCTAGGAATGAGGACTATACCTTCAAAGAAATGAAAATTAATGTATCACCCCTAATAAAGCCCAAAACCAGTCCTTCACAGAATTAAGGTGGCCAGCTGATAGTCTAGCTGCCTGCCAGAAGAAAAGTTTCTTTCTTAAAAAACAACATCATTCATACACCATGTAATTTTTATCTATAATGTTCAGTAGCAAAAAAAATATCAGAGGGGCATAGTAAGACAGAACAAATGAGCAAAAACCTGAGGAAAATGAGAGATATCCCAGTGTTATCAAACAAGAAGTTGGAAAAAATAACAGAAACATTATCAAAATAGAGAACTGATAGAGAATTTAAGTAGAAAATCAATAAAAAGGTCAAACAAATTTAGAATTTAAAATATGGATTGAAGAGCAGAGAGGAAGAGAATTAGTGAACAGGACAGTAGGTTGGCAGAAAGTATCCAGATTTACCTTGAGAAATCAATAAGAAAAAAAACACATTTAAGATGGACTAGAGACTTAAAAACGCACCAGACAAAAGAGAAAGTCAAAATGGCCAATGAGTTTATGAAAAGGTGCTCAACATTATGAGTCATCAGAGAAATACAAATTAAAACTACAAAGATGTGCCACTAGCCCCCCACCAGAAAGGCTAAAGTTAAAGGACTGAAAATTCTCATTGTGGGTTAGGATACAGAGCAAGCTTATCTCAAAGAAAAGGAGTGCTTATGGCCTTTAGAAGACATGTGCAAGAAGGAATGTTAACAATAGTCCCACACTGGAAATATTGTTCATCATAATCTCAGTATCGATACTCATGGTGCTTTCGTGTGTTGTTTTTTGTTTGTTTATTTGTTTACAAACGTATAAACAGTGGTGAAAAGTCTGAGTTGTTAGACCCACACATTTCTAGCTGAGGTCTAACAATGCTCATTTCAGTTCATACAGAGATGACCAGAGAATGGCTGGAGACAGGAGGGGGCAGCACAGCACAGTGCAAGAAGCTCTGACTCTGGGGAGAGGTGGAAGGGATCTGAATCCAAGTTCTGAGGCTTGTCGGTGGGGGAACCTCAGGAGAGTCACTTAACACTTCTAAACTTTGTTTTCTCTTTTGTAATATAAAGAAAACAATATACCAGGATGAGTAATTTCTACGATTTAAGATTATAATCTCTGTGAGATGTATGTATATGTGTGTGTGTACGTATTTCCCCAAGGAGCAATGATTCAGTGTTTGCTAATTCAGGGTTCATGTCAGCTTTATGGAACATAGCTACCAGGAATAACAAGAATCAATCGTGTGTGGGTTTGTGTGTGTATCAACTGTGTGTATATGTATAGACTATATACAGAGAAGAAATGCCCATGTTTTCATATATACATACATATATATAGTATACATCTTATATATAGAAATGTGTGTATATATGTGGCATATATCTATCTGTCTGTAGATATTTACAGCAATATAAAAAGGCTACTGCTACAATCAACAGCATGGATCAGTCTCATAAAAAGAGCATTAAGTAAAAGAATCCAAACTAAAAGAGTTCAAACTGCATATTTCCAGTTATATAAATGCCAAAAAATGCAAAATTAGCCTATAGTAAGAGTGAGCAGAGTAGTGGTTACCATTGGGAGAAGACTACTGACTTGGAGGGAAGGAGCCATCTGGAGTACCATAAATGTGGTTACATTGATACATACACACGTAAAATTTTAACAAGCTATTCACTCCAGATCTGTGAACTTTATTAAAGTGTATAACACACTAAAATAATATTAAGATAAGACAATACCTCAAGTATTTTTCTTGAAATTGAACACTAACTCATTAATTATAATTTCAATTTTGATCACCTTCATTTCAAAGATGTCTTATGAATACAGGGGTCTGAATATGTTTAGATATATCTATCATATACATATACCCAGAAGATTCTTTTATCTAGTGACACAGAGAACATTATGATGCCTGGAAAATCAATAAGCCTAACTATGCCAGAATCTAGAATGCCAGATGATGGAATTCTTGTAACATCCTTTTGGTATGGTTGTTCAACCAGTTTATGATAGTAATTTATAACGATATTACAGTAATAAACTGGTTGAACAACCACACCAAAAGGATGGTAGATAGACTAATGACTGTATAATGACATTCTCACATTTTCTAACACCCAACAAAGTAGGGAATATATTACTAATGTCACAATGTGAAGGAAAGTTTACTTTTATATGAAGTCATTAGTTTATCAATGGTTGAAAATAACTTTTGATTAACCAGAAGGCAATTGGATTTAATAATATTTCAACAAAATGTTCAATTAGAATTGCTCAGGTTAAGTGGATCCCAATTATACAGGTTATATAGACAGTGGGAACTCCGATGGGAGAAACTAGCAGTGTTTCTAATTTGCAACTAAACTGATTACTTCAAGGCAACTAAACAATGCCAGCTAGACTAAAATGCTGCAGATATAAGAAGAAAGAATCAAATTATTTTAGCACTAGAAAAAAAAGAAAAAAGCATACACAGAAGAAAATGGCTGACACCAGGACAGCAGAAAGTATCACCAATATGCCTAAGATATACTGGTACTTACTGACACCTGCTCTCAACTCCCTTCCTGATCTTCATGCACATTGTTCCCACCAGCCACACCTTTCAATCTCCCCACAAACTCTCTATATATTTTTAAAACGAATGCCTGGAATTTTCAGTCAAAGGATTGATTTTCCAACATGTTTATGCTAAAAAGCAGTTCCAAAATATTTAAGCTATAATACACAGTTAGAATGTGATGTGTTGGCACACATGATATATATTTGAATACAGCTGCTTTAAAGCAGACTTACTCAAATGACTTATTAAGTGCCTCTTTCATTTACAGCTCTGTTATAGTATATTACAGCACATACATGACACCTAAATTCATTACAGTATGGAGTCGAGCCTACACACACACACACACACACACACACACACACACAGGCACACACACACATCAGGTTTCTCATTAAAATATGGAAAATGGAATGTCTTACACACTGAACACAAATTCGCGCAAGGTATTTGGTAGACATTTTAGTCTCTGAAAGCATCTGATTTTGTAACGTACCTCCAACTCCCTGTGTTAAACATGACATGGTCAAAAAAAGAAAAATTAGTTGTAAAAGATAAAATTCAGACATTTATTATGTGGTGATAGATTCAGTCAATCAGTAATAAATTAACTCACCTCCATTTTCAGAAGCAGCAATGTCAGTCCCTGGTTTCCTATGCAATGATGCTTTTATTTCACCTTGTCTTTCATATTGGCTAAATTTTGTCGGAACTGTAAGACTATCTCCTAGAAATAATAAGAAGAAAAAGTCACTCCAGAAATTATTAGATGCTTAAATAAGAAATTTATGGTAGAATTCATGATGAAAGTAAAAAAGCTTTCAAGTTAATGCGAGTGTTGTTTGAACAGTGATCTAATAAACAATAAATTAATAAATATATGAGTTTTAAATTCTGTAATTGTCAACCAAGAAGTGAGTATATTCTCCTATTTGGATTATTTATTCAATGGCAATTAAAAAATTTAAACTATCTAACACTATTGTATGTATTTAGTCAACACTAAACATATGGATATGTTTCTCATATACTGAATTTTGTAATATTGCTTTTGATTTTATCTGTTCACCATGAACAATCAGATAAAATGTATTAACACTACAAAATGCTAATTACACTGATAAATAATACTCTCGGCTTTCCTCATGCACTTCTAGATAATTTTATTCTAAAATAAACAGAAGCAGAATAAAAGAGAGATGACAACCTAATGCAATGTGTGATTATGGATTGAATCCTAGACCAGGGGATAACATTAATTTTACTATAAAGAACATTAATGGTACAATTGGTAAAATTTATGGGAAAAGAAAGTTGTGAATGATATTGTTATCAGTGGAAATTTTCTGATTTTTATATTTATACTACAGTTATGTAAAAGCAAAGCGATATCATTTCTATAACTTATTCTCTTAAACAGTTCAGAAAATTATAATTGTATATTTAGAGAGAGTGAAAATTCAAATATGGTAAAATGCTAACATTTCAAGGAAATCTAGGTGAAGGGTATATAGGAATTAACTGAAGCTATTTAAAAATAAAAGCCTTGAAAGCATAATACAAAGCAAAAGTACATACAATAGTGTTCATAATATGCCATCTTTTTTTTTTTTTTTTTTTTTTTTTTTGAGACAGAGTTTCGCTCTTGTTACCCAGGCTGGAGTGCAATGGCGGGATCTCGGCTCACCGCAACCTCCGCCTCCTGGGTTCAGGCAATTCTCCTGCCTCAGCCTCCTGAGTAGCTGGGACTACAGGCACGCGCCACTATGCCCAGCTAATTTTTTGTATTTTTAGTAGAGACGGGGTTTCACCATGTTGACCAGGATGGTCTTGATCTGTTGACCAGGATGGTCTTGATCTCTTGACCTCGTGGTCCACCCGCCTCGGCCTCCCAAAGTGCTGGGATTACAGGCTTGAGCCACTGCGTCCGGACAATATGCCATCTTTAATGTTCATTGTTAACTTATTTTTTTCTTTTGTTTTTATTTCCTTCTGTTTTTTCTCCTCTGAGTAGTGCAGCCTTGCAATCTGTCCTTCCCTATATGGCTCCCAAGTCTTGCAGACTCTTCTCCATCTGATGGTGTGTTGCTGCCACCTACCGCCGCACGTTTGAATAGTTCGCTACAAACAGACTTGCACAGCATCTTGTGGATGTTCATCCACAATAAATCAGATTCTCCAAAAGTATGCGCCATAAAACACAGAGCCTTTGATTTGTCCTCCAGCACGGACCCTGAAATAGCCTTGTCCACAGAAGACTCTCATTCAATGACCAAATAATCTTTGTCCTGCCGCTAGCGTCATTCTGTGATCTCTTCTTCTTGGGCTAGGCTTACTTTTCTATACAGAAAGAAAAATCTAGACCTCTTTCACAGGGGTGATTTATCTCAAAGGCAAATAAAATGGTAAAAGCAAATTATTTACAGGATTACCCCATGGAGTGTGTAGTGTCATTGTGTGTTATGAAGTCTATTCATTCTGTCATTTCTCTAGGATAACATAATCCCATTAATAGCAGCTTTGGGTCATCCAATACAAACACTTTTTTCTAGCTCTCAATTACAATGTATTATTTATCACTTTATTCTTCTGTACATCATACTAAATAATTCAGTCTATCACACCAAGTATCTCTTATATATCACTATGAATGCTACCTTTTCATTTCTTACCGTTTTGCAATTCACTGCCACTTTCCAACGTCTTTTCTGACTCTTTCTCTGATATACGGGCCACACTTTTCGAGGATGAAATACCTGGAGGAGTATGAAATCTGTAGTATTCTCCTAATCGACCATAAGAAAAGTAATAGTTAGTATATTGATCACATCAAGTATTATAAAATACAAAAAATGTTTGATTTCTTACCAGATTTATGACACATCTCCACAATTGCTCTTTTTTCTTCAATTTCTTCAGGAGTCATTGTCCATAAACTAGAAGCATCTATAGGATACATTTTTTTAATTAAATTTTCCCAAAGCCAAATAATGTGAAAATTTATAAACTAGAAAGAAAAACCCCAAATACTGTTTTCATGGATAGATTATGTTTTTATATGTTTAAAGTCAATAATTTTACATACTAGTAATAGTTTCAAGTTGCTACATTTTAAGTATTAAAGAGGATCAGTCAAGAGAAAAGAAAGGACTATGTAATATGTACTTTGAAATGAGATGCTGAATGTATAGACTCAATGTTGAGATGGTGTATGTTTATTTGGAGGTTGATGTAGGCATGAGAGACATGGAGCTGCAGCACACAGAAACAGTAATAAGTAGCTCTGTGTATTCCTAAGCACAGAAACTATGGTGGCCTGTGACCCACAGAAGGACACATTCCAGCACAAAGACAGAGTGAGAGTTTATTTTTCTTCATGTTTATCTTGTATATACATACCTTCTGGCACCACTGTGCTGGGTGGACATGGGAGGCAGAGGATGAACAAAACTGCAAAAACCTGGATTCTAAACTTGTTCATACTCTTGTGAGGATGACCTAGAATAATGCAGATGACAGTGCTTTATAGATTATTAACTATTACATAGACCTCTGTAACTCAAGGATTAAATGTGAAGCTAATATATTATTAATACATATGTATATAAATAGAAACATGTGCATCAATGTGTTTTAGAAACAATTTATATAAAAAATGGAACTTATTAGTATCTCTCTATATATACTAATATATACACCTGTATATATTTAAGCATCAGATATGTCTCTCAACCATCACACAACAAAAAATTTCCAATCCAAATGATCATAAATATGCTAGACATAGAACAAATTAGAACATAACGAATTAAATTTGTTTAATACAATTCAAGTAATGTTCTCAGCAAAATCTGCCTTATATATTTCATCATAAACCTCTATAGTTAAACATATATGTAGAAAATGTCGTGAGGTTACTGAATGCGCATTATAAACCTGAGAAAAGGTCTACTAACCATTTTGTTTATCTATTTCCTCTTCTTCCTCAAAATTGGTTTTTAAAACTAAAGGACTGTGGATGGGTCCTGATACATTTTCCTGAGGTTTCAAAGCTTCCTGATTGTGGGTCTGGAGTGGAATTCCTTCCTGACTTTCTTTCTGTAGTGTCATATCTGCAGAGAAAATGCAACATTTTAGTCCATTAAAGATAAATTTGATGATAAGTATATTCGATAATCAATCATTGCCCTCCTCATTAACTATATATTATTTTACAACATGTATAATAATAATGCAATAATAGATTGTGTTTCTACGCATTAGCAATGAACAAACTGAAAATGAAATGAAAAATAATCCCAAGTACAATAGCATCAAAGAGAAAAAATATTTAGGAATTAATTTTAAGATGTGCAAAATTTATATTCTGAAAAGATTGTTGAAAGAAGAAAAAAAAGTTGTTGAAGGAAGTTACAGAAATGTTGAAATGGAAAAATATCCTTGTGTATGGATTGATTTGTTGTTGGTATGGCAATATTTTCCAAATTAATCTATGGGTTCAATACAACCCTTATCAAAATCCCAACAGACTTCTTTGCAAAAATTGACAAGCTGATTCTAAAATTTATATGGACATTACTACAAAACTAAAGTAATCAAGACTATCCGAACTAGCATAAAAACAAAAATAGATCTATGTATCATTGGAATAGGATTGCAAGACCAGAAATAAACCTTTATATGAATCAATTTATGCTCAATTGGTTTTCATCAAGGGTACATAGACCATTCAATGGAGAAAGAATAGTATTTTCAACAAATGGTGCTGGGACAACTACATAGCCACATGCAAAGTAATTAAGTTGCACAACTTCATCACATTATAAACAAAAATTAATGCAAAGTGGATCTAAGAACAAAATCCAGGAGCTGAAGCTATAAAACTCTTGGAAGAATCCTTAGGTTATACAAAGCTTTCTTAGATATGACATCAAAAGGATAAGCAATCATTGAAAAACAGCCAGCCCCCTGGCACATGGAGGTGAGCCACGAGAGCACCTGTCAACAAGGCCTAGATTTTGCTGAAAAGCAGAAAAGCAGTTCCCAGCCCTCTCAGCCAGAGAGTGAAGAGACACTCAGAACCCCAAGGTGATGCAGAAAGAATGAGTAAGATCCAGCCTGGGCAACATGGCAAAACCCTATCTCTACAAAAAATACAAAAGTTAGTCAGGTGTGATGGTGCACACCTGTAGTCCCAACCACTCAGAAGGCTGAGGTGGAAGCATCACTTGAACCCCAGAGGTTGAAGCTGCACTTAGCCAAGATCATCCCACTGCACTCTAGCCTGAGCAACAGAGCAAGACTCTGTTTCAAAACAAAACCAAAACCAAATGAGATATCACTTCATACTACAGTGATTGCAATTATTACTTTTTTTTATTAAAAAGACAATAACAAGTGTTGACAAGGATGTGAAGAAACTGGAATCTTCATACATTGCAGTTGGGAATGTAAAATGTTGCAACTACTTTAGAAAACAATTTGACAGTTCCTCAAAAGGCTGAACATGGAGTCATCATAAGTCCCATCTATTCCATTTTCAGCTACATACAAAGGGGTGTAAAAATATATGTCCATATTGTACAAATGTTCATTTGTACACAAATGTTTATATCAACGTTATTTATAACAGTCAAAAAGTGGAAACAACCTAAATTTCCATTCTCTGATAAATGGATAGATAAAATGTGGCATATTCATACAATGGAGTGCTATTAGGCTATAAAAAGGAATAAAGTACTGCTGCATGTGAGAGCATGGATGAATTTTGAAAACACACTAAGTGAAAGAAGTAATTCACAAAACAATAATGTATGATTCCATTTATATAAAATAACAAAAATCTATTTGTAGAAACAAGAAGGAAATTAGTGACCGTGTAGGTTTCAGGAGTTGGGAAGAAATGAGGAGTAACTCTTAACGGGTGTGGATTTCTTTTTTGGCGTGATCCAATGTTCCAAAATGGAATATTGTTCTTTGATCCATTTTGAGTTAATTTTTGTAATGTGATGCAGTTGTGCTACTTAATTACTTTGCATGTAGCTATCTAGTTGTCTTCGCACCATTTGTTGAAAATACTATTATTTTCCCCATTGAATGGCCTATGTACTCCTGTTGGAAATCAATTGAACATAAACTGATTCATATAAAAGTTTATTTCTTGTCTTATAATCCTGTCCCAATGGCATATAGATCCATTTTTATGCCAGTGAAAATAGTCTTGATTACTTCAGTTTTGTGGTAACTTGTAGATTTTGAAATCAGGAAGTGTAAGTCCTCCAAATTTGGTTTCCATTTTCATCATTTTTTTCACTATTCTGGACCCCTTAAATTTCCATATAAATTTTAGAATCAGCTTCTCAATTTCTGAAAATAAGTCCATTGGGATTTTGATAAGGTCTGCATTGAACCTATGGATCAATTTGGAGAACACTGGCATATCGACTACAAAGTCAATCTAAGAACAAGCATAGCTCCATTTTTCAAGGTTTTCTTTAATTTCTTTCAACAATCTTTTGTAGTTTTCAGAATATGAACTTTGCACATCTTATGTTAAGTTAATTTATCAGTATTTTTTCCTTTTCGAAGCTATTATAAGTGGGATTTTTTCATTTTATTTTCAGTTTGTCCATTGCTACTGTAAAGAGACACAATCCATTATTGTATATTATTATTGCACCCTGCAAAGTTGCTAAACTTATTTTTAATAATTTTTAGATTTGCAGAATTTTTAAATAAAAGATCATGCTGTATCCAAATAGAGACAATGTTGCATCCTTCTTTCCAATCCGGAAGCCTTTTTACTGATTACATTGCAACAATTCCCTGTCTTGACTATAAATGATAATGATGAGCATCCTTGTCTTTTTCCCGATCTTAGGGGTAAGCTTTCAGTATTTCAGCGAGTATGATGTCAGCTGTGGATTTTAAGTTTTTTTCTGTTTCTAGTTTGTGGAATATTTTGTGTAATGTATGTGTGTCAAATTTTATCAACTGCTGTTTATTCATCTGTTAAGATGATCGTGTGTCTTTTACTCTTTATTATATTATCATGGTTTATTATTATTATTATTATTATTATTATTATTATGGAAATTTATTTCGGGAAGTTAAATCAACCTTGTTTCTGGGTTAATCTCACTTGGTTATGGAATATAATCCCATTTTAAAGCTGTCAGATTTAGTGTAATTGAATTTTGTTGAGTATTTTTCAGTGACTGTATTCATAGAAAAAGCTGGGTCTGTAGTTTTCTTGTAATGTCTACGAACATCTCATAGACATGAGTTGGAAAGCATTCCTTCATCTTTTGCATTTTTGAAAGAATTTGTGACAAATTGGTACTAATTCTTCTTTAAATTTTTGTTATAATTCAATATTGAAGCCATCTGAGCCCGATTTTAATTGTGGCAATATTTTTAAATACTTAATCAATCTCTATTCCTATAGAGGTATTCAAATATTTTCTTTTTTTCTAGAGTCAGTGTTGGTAGTTTGTGTCTTCTAGAAAGGTTTCTATTTTATCTAAGTTATCTAATTTGTTGAAATATAGTTGTCCACAGTATTGCCTTTTAATTCTTTTTATTTTCATAGTATTAGGAGTGATGTCTCATCTTTCATTCCTGATTTTAGTCATTTCAGCCTATCTCTCCTTTTCTTGGTCAGTCAAGTTAAAGATTTTTAATTTTCCTGATTTTATCAAAGAACCAACTTTTGCTTTCCCTGACTTTCTCTATTGGTTTTCTTTATTTATATTCTCTAGTTCATTAATTTCTGCTTTAGTTTTTATTATATGCTTCATTCTATTTGCTTTGGGTTTAATTTGCTCTTCTTTTCCAGTGTCTTAAGGTATAAGGCTAGGTTATCGATTTGAGATTTTTTTTAAATATATAGGAATTTACAACTTATAAATATTCTCCTAAGCACTGCTTTACTTACCTGCCATGAGTTTTGGTATGCTTTGTTTTACTTTTATTAAACACAAAGTATTGACTAATTGCTCTTGTAATTTTTTTGTGATCTCTTGGTTATTTACATGTGTATTATTTAATTTCCACATATTGATGATTTTCGCAATTTTTTCTCTCTACATTTGAAACCATTATATTCAGAAAACATACACTGCACAATTTCCATCATTTTAAATTTATCTGGGTTTGTCTTATCACTTAGACTGTGATCTATACTGGAAAATATTTCTTGTGCACTAGAGAAAAACATCTATTTCACAACTGTTAAATGGAATGTTTTGCTGAAGTATCTTAGGTCTAGTTCCTTTACAGTTGTCCAAATCTTTTATTTTCTTGTTTACAATTGTTTGCATGGTATATATTTTCTATTCTTTTAGTTTCAGCTAATAGTTTCTGTTGAATTTAAAAGAGTGTTTTCTGTAGACAGCATGTGGTTTTATCTTTATTTTTATTCTCACAATCTCTGCCTTTCGATTCTATCCATTCACAATTAATGTTATTGATACAGTTGGATTCAGGTACACGATTTTACCTTGTTTTCTATATGTCTAATGTCTTTGTTGTTCTGCTGTTTCTCTTTCTTTTACACTGATGAATATTTTCTAGTATAATATTTAATTCCTTTAATCATTCCTCATTTTTCATAGTATTTTTTCATTTGCACTATGGCTTACTAAATATTTCTGAACATCAAAATCTATTTCATATTTATACTAATTGAATTCCAGTGATATATAAGAGGTTTCTCCTATATAGGTCTATTCCCACTTCCTCCTTTCTGTGCTATTATTGTTACATACGTCACATTTCTATGCATGACAAACCCAATAATACATTGTTATATTTATTAATTAAGATAATTGTATGTCTTTAAGGAGATGAGAGGAAAAAAGGTAAAGTATGTTTCTATAGTTTGTTCTATAAATAGAGACTAATCATATTTTTATTTATAATTTCTAATTCTTTTCACCTGTTCCTATGGATTTGTGTTACTATCTGGTGTCATTTCTTTGCCATCATACAGTTTTGCTTCCATCTGCCTCCTTTGTGTGACTATTGTTGAATATATTACATTTCTAAGTATTACTGGCTTAAAAAATATAATTTTATATATTGTTTTACAAAATTTTAAAACAGATTATAGAAGGAAGAGAAATATGCCCTTATGATGGTTTTATAGTTACACAACTACCTTGATCAGCATACTTTGTTTCTTCATGTGGATTTTAAATACTGACTCAGGTCACTTGCTTTCCACCTGAAAATTTTCCTTTAGTATTTAAGGTATGCATACTGGCAACAACAAATTCTCTGTTTTTGTTTTCTGGAAATGTTTTCATTTTGCCTTTAATTTTGAAATACAGCATTTAAAACTAGTTTTCTGGACAAAGATTCTTGGTTGACCCTGTTTTTTCTTTCGGCCTACCGTGAAAACTGCCTATATTGTTTCTGACGATAAGGTAGCTGTTAATCATACTGTGGTTCTATTATATGTAACAAAACTTTTTTATCTTGTTGTTTTCCAGAATTTGCCTTTATCACCGGTATTTATCATTTTTAACATGATGTGTCTGGATGCAGATATATTTGTGTATATCCAACTTAGAGTTTGTTGAGCTTCTTGTATATGCAGATTAACTTTTAACCAAATTTGAGGAATTTCAGCCATTAGTTTTTCCTTCCTTACATTTTGGTAAAATGCCTCATATTTCTCTTAGGCTCTGTTCATCTTTCTTTCTTTTTTTCTTGGTTTTTCGGATTGCATAATTTCTGTTGATTTATATTCAAATTTACTGGTTCTTTCTCTTGCAGTTCTCAAATCTACCCTTGAGCCCTTATACTATATTTTTCCATTTCAGTTATTGTGTGCTCAACTCCAAAATTTCAGTTCGTTAGGGTTTTTTCATAGTTTTTACCCATTGATAGTCTCTA
This sequence comes from Aotus nancymaae, assembly GCF_030222135.1. NCBI lineage: Eukaryota > Metazoa > Chordata > Mammalia > Primates > Aotidae > Aotus > Aotus nancymaae. The sequence continues at coordinate 135,803 of NW_026988903.1, read as the reverse complement.
CTTGTTAAAATGTTCAATGAGCATTGTCTGCTCATGAATGCTTTTCAAAGAAGACATATACACAGGCAACAAGCATGTGAAAAAATGCTCAACATCACTAATCATTAGAGAAATGCAACGCAAAGCCACAATGAGATACTATCTCACAGTAATCAGAATGGCTATTATTAAAAACCAAAAAATAACAGATGCTGGCAAGGCTGCAGAAAAAAGGCAATGTTTATACACTACTGGTCAGAATGTAAATCAGTTCAGCCATTGTGGAGAGCAGTTTGGCAATTTCTCGAAGAACTTAAAACAGAAATACAATTTGACCCAGCAATTCCATTACTGGGTATATACGGTCTACTGTGAAGACACATGCATGCGTATGTTCATCAAAGCGCTATTCACAATAGCAAAGACACAGAGTCAACCTAAAGGCCCATCGATGGTAGGCCGGATAAAGAAAATGAGGCATATATCCACTATGAAATACTACACAACCATAAAAAAGAATGAGATCATGTCCTTGGCAGCAACACGAATGGAGCTGGAGGCCATTTTCCTAAGGGAACTGACACAGGAATCGAAAACCAACATTGCACCTTCTCACTTACAAGTAGGAGCTAAACATTGAGTACACATGGACACAAAGAAGGGAAGAACGGCCACTGGAGCCTATTCAAGTGCGGAAGATGAGAGGAGGGTAAAGATTGAAAACTACCTATCAAGTACTATGCTTATGACCTAGGTGACAAAATAATACATACATCAAACCCCAGGACATGCAGTTTATCTTTAGAACAAACCTGTATAAACCAACTTGTACCCCTGAAGCCAAAATAAAAGTTGAAAAAAAAATCGATGCACAGTTGAACATCACATTCCTCTCACAGGAGGCATTCTATGGCCTCCTGTGTTTCTATAAGTGAATTATACATTTCTGTTTTTTTGCATGTATCATAATCTTTTACTGAAAACTCAACATTTGTGACAATATATTGTAGTAACTCTGAATATTGATCTCCCGCCTTAACCTGAAGCTTGTTGCTGTTTGCTTTTTAATTTTTGAGTGACTTTGTTGAAATACTTGAGTAAAATCTATTTTCTCCCACAATATGCAGCCTCTGTTGTCATTCCTCAGAGGATGTAGCCTTGGCATGTCCACAGTAAACAGGGATAACAAGGGCTTTAGCAGGGTTCATTTTGCCCCTTTCCCTATTTTCTCCGCTAAGTTGTCCACCTCTACTGGTATCACACTGAGATATTAGCTTCCATACATTGCTGGCTTAATGCTCTGTTGTGTCATCAGTGTATAGGGCATAAATTGCTCCACGGTTTAACCTGAGCAAATTCTGACTCCTTCGGAGAGCTAAGCTTGGAGGCCAATCTTCCAAGTTTGTTCCGATCCCAAAAGAGCTATTTTTAATTGTCTCTTTACCAGGTTGTCTTTGGTAAACTTCTAGCTGGTTTGCAGTTTAGTTTACTCCTCTCTCAGAGAGACTAGCCTCCTCTTAATTACTTATCTCGAATCACCACTGTTTTCAGAGCATCCATAATTTTAAACTTCCCCACACTATGTTCTATTTCAAATAAATTTGGGTTTTTTTTGGAGCGCTTCAGAGTTTTCTACTCTCTACTTGCACAAAATCTCAGTGCTAATGCTAAGAGCAGGGATAGTCACTAAATTCTTTTGGAGTGACACCCCTGTTTTACAATTGGGGCATGAAGCAGAGGTGCTAATTTCTGGTCTTTATGACTTGTGCCTCCTGGCATGGGACCTCCACCCATGCTCCATCTGAGGCAAAGGTAACTGGGGTCCAATGAGTCCTAGTCTGCTGCATGTGAGATAGAACTTTTGCTTTATGCATGGGGCTGGTGAAAACAAGATTCAAATCTCTTGGAACTTTTGCTTTATCAAGGGGCTTAATGAAAACAAGATTCAGGCCTGAAAAATAGAGCTCTAGCAACATGGAGTTGGGAACTGGGGAGGATAAGAAACGTTAGCAGCTTTCTTCCCCCCCAGACACATACTATAGTTCTTGACTAGAATCTAGACATGGAAAGAGCTCTATGTTCTTGGCTCCATCCATTCAGGGTAGAGCTTCTGTCACACTAAACTGAGAGGTGGTGAAAGGAGTGGGTCGTGGTTCCAATACAACAGACTTACCATTTCTACTGGCTTTAATTAAGATTATCGTTCTTGTATTTTTACAGTAGATGATAAGTATCAAATAATTATAAGATGTCATTAGATAAATTCATAATAAGAATGAGAAAACTTTTACCTTTAACGTCAGTATTGAAACAATGTTGAAAATTACACCCTTTGCAACTATTTAAACTTATCATTTGAAAGTTTAATGAAAAACGTCTTAGTGGATATTTCATCACAAATAAAGACCATTGTCCATCACACCTTTCTATTACATGTGTTTAAATACACATCAGAGGGAGAAAGAGATACGATGGGAAAGAGCACATTTAGTTAACAGAAACTACCCAATTAGAAATATGGAATAAATCATTCAAGTAACCAAGTAATGCAGTAAAACTTCAGACACTGGTAAGTTTACCTCTCTGCAATGATTGAAACAAAAATGTGCTGAATTTGACAGATATTATTATATCTTTGTTAATTAGAGTAACTTTCCTATGAGATCACAAATACCAATGGTCTTTGCATTTTAAGAAACTACTATAATGCACTTTCCATGAATTTATACATAGATAATTTTTGTCACCTTGATTTTTCTACCCAAAGCATAGCTTCATGTCACTAAGATCAACTTTGATGTGATCACATGTATTTCATATAACTCTTTTGAAAACTATATTTTTAACAAATATTGTATAGTAATTATTATTTTGGCTTGTTCTTTAACATATATTTTTTGCTCTCATTTTAGGTCAAGTATATCAGGGCATTTTTTAGGGAATCACCTTTTTCCCATTTTCAATCTACTTAATGTGAGTAACGACGACCCCCGGGACCCAAAGATTAGCTAATCCCCCAGCCTGAACAACTATTAAGGATGAGCGTGATTTCTACATCGTTAGATGAGGTTCAATACTCAGGCTTTAGCTGAATAAGAAAGACTTATTTCTCCTGATGTTAATTGAGAATGATGATGCTAATGAAAAGACTGATTACTCACTCTTTGCCAAGAATTCTAAACTATTGAGTATTTATCTGTTAAACGTCTAAAACCCAGTGACAGATACTATTACTATCTCTACCATACAGATGAAGAAATTGGCCCACAGAGATATTAAGATGTCCATGTTTATAGTGGCAAATATGTGGTAGGTTGATGTTTCAAGCTAATCTGAGCTAGAGCTACTATTCTTAATCTAAGCCTATTCTGCTCCAAAATCTAGGTCTGAGCTTCTGGAGTAACTGCAGTATATAGAGAAGGACAACTGGCTAAGAGCCAAGAGTTGGTGAAGGAAATATGGATCCAGCCAGGTCTGAGGTCAGCTCTGTCCCTAATCTCTTCAATTATATTAGCCAAGAATTCCAGTTTTCCCATGAATAAAATTGAGTTGGGTTTCTCTCCTTAAAACCAGTAATGTACTGGAGTGGGCTCAGATAAGCATGTGAGAACTGACACATTTTCAGGAATTTTTCAAGTGTACTGATGTCACATTTATAGCTTGAAATTGGCTGTAGAGAAACTATTTGCTTTACGCTAATTGTCAAATGTGAAAAACCAGAGCGATTTTGTTTTGGATTTTTTCCAGTTGGTTTTTCTGGGGGAGGGGAGCGAGGTGGGGGAAAAGAGCCAGTTGTTAAAACATTTAGCACTACTCCATCGTTTATGACCAAGACAGTCTCTACAAGAACTTACAATAGACTATCATATCACATCATATCATGCCAGGGCATTTCATTCATGAACATCTACTTTACATGCTTTCTCAATTTTCAAAACAAATTCCGTTTTTTAAAAACAGATGTCATCAACATTATCATCATAATGCAGTATTTCCTACTCCTATAAATACTTCCATAGCTAGAACACACATGCAATACAAAACAAGTAGGTTAAAAGAAACTTTTGTATAAACAAATTATTTATAACCAAACAAGTTGTTTTTATTTAGATTCACTAGGAATTGGGCACTGTCCTTCTCTTGTCCTTCAAAGAGTACAAGAAATGCTAACTTTTGTAAAATTCACAGAGCGGAGGTTCTTCACAAAGTATTTTTCTTCCCCTTTTCACTAGTTCTTTAAGGGCACCCCATGGAATTGTTTGCTTAGGGCATTAGGGCAAATCTATACAATGCTTGTGTAGATTTTAAAATAACTAATTGATCTTCGTAGTATTTTTGCAAAAAGAAAATAGTTTAATCTAAACGTAATTAGGAGGAAACAAATGAACAAATCACCTTAGAAAATATCCTACAAAACAACTGGCTTGAACTCTTAAAATTTGTATGACATGGGGCAGGTGCAGTGGTTCATGCCTGTAATCCTAGCACTTTAGGAGGCCAAGGTGAGAGAATTGCTTGATCCCTGGAGTTTGAGACCAGCCTAGATAACATGGTGAGATCCCATCTCTACCCAAAATTACAAAATTAGTTGGTCATTGTGGCATGAGCCTGTGGTCCCAGTTACTCAGGAGGCTGAGGTGAGAGGGTCACTTGGGCCCAGGATGTCAAGGATGCAGTAAGCTGTGTTCACACCACTGCACTCCAGCCTGGGCAACAGAGCAAGATTCTGTCTCTAAAAAGACACATGTATATGACAAGGAAGGAAATATATCCTGGTGAAAGTTTTAAAGAGATATAAGATTTTTAAAAAGAGATTAAATAGAGACATGACAACCAATTGCAATGAATGATGCTTAATTGGAAATTGGATGAGAAAAAAAAACCAACAATTTTACGGCTGTTGTACCCAACGTTTGGTCCCAAGAACCTACAAGTAGGTTATACTGAATTAGACTACAATTAAACAAGATATACCGAATTAGACTACAATTTAAACAAGATTGTCAGGTGATTTCTGTGCATACTACATTTTGTGGAAACATTGCTATTACAAGCATTATCAGACAAGTAGAAAATTTTGATATAGACTGAATATTAGACATTGTTGATTCTATCAATTCTATCAACATTGATAGAATTCTCTATATATGATAGTCATGTGTGATTATATCGGAGAATGCCCTTGAACTTAGAAGGTACATGCTGAAGTATTTAGCAATGAAGTGTGAGAATATTGGCAACTAACTCCCAAATGGTTCCAAAAAACAAAAATAAAGAAATACGTGTTTGTACATTATATGCAGATATATAAATACAATCAAGGAAAAAGAGAAAGTAAACGTGACAAAATGTTAATTGGTGAATATAGGTGAAGAACGCATGGCTGTTCACTGAACTATTCTTGTAAATTAAAGAATAGTAAACTATCTTGTAAGTTAAAAAATGTCTCAGAAAGTTGGGGAGGAAACAAAAGTATAATGAAGCATCAGTTTCACTGGTGGTCTAAGTGGTGACTGAGAACTGTTTTGGCTTTTGGTGGTTGTTGTTTTAAGCTCACCAGTTAATTCTAATGTGGAGCCAGAATCGAGAGCATGGGGCTGAGACAAACATCAGATGGGGTACCTGGGCTTCTGAGCTTCATGTAATATAAGGGAACATGTTTCAGAAAAGAGAGAAATATATATTGAGAAAGAGAAAAGAAACCTTATTTAATGGAAGTACACATAACTCAGAAGTGCTATAATATCTCACTCTATACTGTAAATTAAAAGGGAAAGGGAGTCTTCTACTAAATATGAAGAACTTTAATAGCTTTGAAAAGAAGTCTATGGGGTAGGATGGGATAGAATTAGCCCCTCAGAGGGCAGAAGCCAGATCAGGAGGTCTGATGCATGGTCATTCAAATGACAAAAAGCACTGGAGTATACTTTAAATGTCATGTCTAATTTTTTTGTGAGACGCTTTTAGAGTCAGACAGAACTATGTTTAAAGTCAGAAACTGCCACTTATGAGAAGTTTTATATTGCCTAAGATATTTGGCCTCTACACCTCATTTTCTTTATCTGTTAAGCCAGGAGACTATACCTATTTGGCCAGTTTTTATGATGATTAAATAAAATTAGGCATGAAAAGTGCTCAGTATAGCACTGCCATATGGAGCACGCTTAACAGATTATTCTAGCCCTAACACTGGGTATGTGATTTTCTGATTTCTTATAACTCCACTTCGTTTTTTAAAAGCCGTAATGAAACTGCAAGTTTACACGGTCCTATAAAGCAAGTTGTGGAGGTCTTAAACATGACTAACAAATGTTAAGCCTGAAGAACGAATATTTGAGTTCCTGCTTTTGTTTTTTTGTAGGTTTGGATACTCTTTGGTCCTTGGATGAGAATGGATGCAGTATGTAGTCAGGATAAAGAATCTCCCAACCAACACAAATTATCCCAGGGGCTACCATTCGGTGTGCTGTGGCATTTCCTTAAGCCCTCTCTTTCTTCCCCAGAGAGGAAAGAACTAAGTTGAAGAACTTTTACCCTTATAACCATTATAAATTGTCTTCTTCTTTTCTGAAATATACACGCACGCAAATTAGCCTGTGTGTACTGACTCAAATATTCAAGTAAAATATTTATTAAACTATTTAAAAACAATTTATTAGCAAGTGGCTTTTCAAGACTTCAAATAAAAGGCAGGTCATAAATACATAGGCTAGACATTCTAAAGAAAGCTGACCAAAGTTTCGTTTAAAGTGGCCAAATCAGTTGTCAAAGGCATCACTGGACACTGACTGAGAATAAATAATTATCAAATGATTCCATTCAATTGTTCACTACAGAATAAAATGGCAACTAGCCAAGAAAAGATGAGCAATTTCCATGTTCAAGCTAGCTACTGTGTTTGGAACAAAATTTTCTTCAGCAAATTTAAGAAAAAATAAAAAACAGTTTGTCTAAGAGAGTACACTAACCTCTAATGTATACCATAGGAGAAAGAAGAAGTGCCTACCAGGATTGCAAAGAAAGCATGGATTGTACTCAGAAAATGTCTAGGGAATTCTTATGGTAAATATAAACAAAATTATGTTTTCTTAGCATTCTCAATTGGTTTAGCAGCTGTTGGCTTTTAAACTTAGAGATAATAACCAGAGGGATTATGTTGTCTTTTAAAATTCCATGGTTTATAAACATGTAAAGAAAATATCTTGGATGTCCTGTCAGCCTGTACCAGCCAATTTGTCTATGGTAGATATAGCAAAGCCTTAACGTCTTGTGTTAAGACACAGTTTAATGTATTTGCTTTGTAGCACAGCCAAAAATTCATCTAACATATTACATACTTGCTGCAATTACTGTTTGTTGCCCAGGAGAGAACTGTATAAAAACCTGTTCTGGTAACAACGTAAAAATAGGCAAAGAGGAACACAGCAAAACAGTCGAATTAAATTACTAGTAGACATGATAACTACTAAACTCCAAGTAATTAAATGTGCATATATATCTTGACATTTTTATTTATCTTCATGTTTTCTAAAATATTCCTTGCACTTAAAAACTTATTCATTTTCAGAATTGCATAATACATTAAAACCACTTATAAATAGTTACCTGGATATATCTTTTCACTTTTTGAATATGTTTTTGAAGAAGGAATTCGTTTTGGCCAGGCTGAACCATTATATGATGTTGATATATGTTTGTCTGAGGGAAAAAAATCCAGGATTAAATATTTTAGAACTTTAAAATCATATTCCAAGGGTGTTTCAAAGTTATAAACATCTCGGGGTGAAGCTATTCTCTAAGGAATTTATTTTACCATTTCAAAGCTAAGGCATCAGGGATACAAGTGAGTTTATTAAGACAATTTAAGTTATAAGTGAACATGGTTACAGATTATTAATTGGCTGTTCAGTGCTTCAAATAAAGATAAGATACAGGAGAGGATGATATCTAAATGTAATAAAAATTTTCACTGCATGGCTTAATCATAGTTTTACATAAGTTCTGCTAGTGTCTGTTAGAGCTTTTATTTAAAAACTGTGAAACTTTGAAGGTACAGCCCAAGTCCTGTGTCCTTCCATGAAGTGACTTCCATGGTTGCACTAAGTAGCATGATGAAGTAGTGAACTCACTATCCCAGAGAGCCAAAGCATTTATATCCTGACCTGGTCCTTCAATACTTATTTTTCTCTGACATAGCTACATTTCTAATACTATCTAACAATGTTATATTTGTGTTTTCAAATATTACTATGCAGCTGTATTCTCAAACATGATCCACAAGACCAATAATTTGCTTTTCTCTTGTGTTGACATTTGCGCTAATGGTGCAAAAGAAATACAGAGTATAAACTCTGGCACCTTCATACAAATCTAGACATTGACAACTGTTCTAGTACTCATTGTATTCTTCACAGCCATCCACTTGCAGTTAAACAATAATAACAATAAATTAAATAATAATAATAAATAAAATTAAAAGCCAGTTTCACCTAAGAATATCCTGATTTACATATACACATTCCTATATCGTTCTAAGGAAAAGAGAAAAATAACTCAAATAATGCAAATGTCTATTTAAATTGTATAAGAAACACCTACTATGTACCCATAAACAACATGTTTATATACACCTACTACGTACCCACAAACACAAAATGTTTATGGGTACATAGTAAGTGTATATAAACATGTTGTGTGGGTACATAGTAGGTGTATATAAACATTTTGTTTGTGGGTACATGGTAGGTGTATATATTTCTTAAATTATAAAAGAAACTAAGAAAGATATAGTCTTATGCTTCCGAAAGTACAAAATATTCAGAACTCCACTAATCAGACCATGAACAAGGAAAAATACAAACATGAAATCATACAGAATTGAGCAGCAGTTTGTTAAGTTGAAAGAAATGAAACTCAACTTCAAAAGAGCAAAATCCATCTGAGAAACAGGAAGAAAAAGAGATTTGGTTCTCTTCTCCCTGGTAGCCTTGTACTTCCAGACATAACTATGACTCTGCCTATTACATGATGAAATGACTTAGAAGCAATCTATACATGGTGAGAGGGATAAGAGGTTGTCAAAAATATGGCAGTTAATCCCCAAACTAACCCTTTCAGAAAATAATCATGAAGGCCTACAGAAATGGCAAGGCACTAGTCTGACAGTGATAACTGAACAATGTAGTTAATGGAACAAGAAAATGTCAGCCATTTAAAAACAATCCTCCAGAGTGGCATGAAGCTGTCCAGGGGGAACAAAGTACAGTGCTCTGATAAAAGAAGAAGAAAAACCCTCTAGGGAGGTGCAATGTGAAGTCATTGCACTCACAACGTGAGTTTTCTTCCACATCCCTTAAATCACGTGCAGGAGTGCACATGGAAGAAATCTTCTCACTAGTTTCTATGGTGGTGATGGCCAGGAAAAAGAAGAGGGGAGTAGGTAGCAGTGAAGATTAGCCAAGCCATCAGAAAATTCCATGGGAATGCCAACCACAGACAAAAGTAAACCACATCAAGAAAGGACCTCTCACCTGGACTGACGTTGGGTTTGGGTGCCTTGTTAACATGGACTTCATTGTAGGACCCCTGTGTGGGCCTGCTGCGGGGAGGTGCATTCAACGAGACACTCCTGACGGCATCTCTTTCAACGTGAACATAAGATGCGTTCTCAGTATTTCGATTTTTATTATTGCGATGGTAACTCATTTTATTTTGGGGACCTGGGGTCTGTACTGCTGTAACGAAAGGCAGGAGGGAGTGAGGAATAAAACACAGGCTGGTTTCACACCCATAAATAACATATTGCACTGTAAGTGCTTGATGGCATAATGGAAGCCAAAATAATGAAGTTTAGAGTTGAGTTGACACCTAAAGTAACATCTATGTCACATGACACTAATTTGTTTTTCAGGTAGAAGATATTTGATATTTACTCCCTTTTAAAATTACAATTTAGAAATATCAAATGTATGGACACTTTACCTCTCTGCATTCCAGAGCCAGGAAAGTTCTTTGGTTCGTCATAAATCCATTTTGTTTTTTTCACACCTTTAAAATGAGGGTTCCTCGGCTGGACATCGTTCACTTAGAAAAGATACAAATTTTACAGTTTTTTTAAGAGATGCTTTTATCTTTGAAATTACTGTGGGTGATAATTACATATCTGTGCATTCACATGTCAAGCAAGAGTAAAAAATAAATGTACTACCCTAATACTTTACTTTTTAGAAAAAAAGGTGATTTATTTTTAAGTGCCAAAAAAATCTATCTTGGAAGTAGATTGATGAGATAACCTTCAATAAGTAGCTTTCCTCAAAGAAAAATACTTTTCTCCAAACGAATGTGTGGATTCTTTTAACGGAACATAAAATTGCATTCAAAATATAATTATAAATATCATTATAATGCTATTATTAAGTAGTTTTAGAATCATTATTTTCAACATGAATCTTTTTGTACTTTTTAGCCAAAACTACTACTTCTTAAGAAGTTGGATTAACATGAAATACTTTCAGTGAATTTTACCTTATTCTTTTAAGGTCTTAAGTTGGGTGTACAGAGAGTTTGGTCAAGACTAAGTAATCAGAATTTGTAAGTTCTAAGAATATTAAATTTTCACTCTGTATTTGCATATTTTCACGTCCAAAATTTTATATATATTCTCAATTTTTCAGGAATTTCTATGGTACATATCTCCAGAGAATTTTTAAACAATTTTGTAGAGGGGGCATTCTGTCACTTCACTGTGCGGGGCTTCTGAAAAATCACAAGTGACCACTGCACAGAGAAACTGATCACCAAATGTGCAGTGTAGATTATACTAGTTTTCTACAGTAGACTAATACATCTTTCTGTGCTCTCTCAGTTTAAGCTTTAAGCCCTCAATAAAGATCTGATTCACTGTCCCTTCCTCAAACATCATAGCCCTGCTCTACTCCCAAGCTGCCAGTCCAATGATTTGGAATCCATATTTTTAACAAGTGCTAGTGAACTGGGCTTCTTGGAGGCAAATCACAATTATTCCTATCAGTGTCAGGCTGCGATCCAAGAATATTTTAGGGGTTCAATACATAAAATAAGGAACAAAAGAAAGAAGGGAAGGGATCGGAAGATTCACAAGTCTTCACTGTATCAAGAGAAGTAGTTCATTGAAATGAATGTCAAGGAGAAGCCAAACTAATATAAAATAATCCAAAATGTAATAAAAAGCTGTCAATGCATCATTCCACTATGGGTGAAATTTAAAATGTTATGCTAGTGAATCTTCCAAAAAGGTAGTATATTATTAATTTTAAGACCCAAATTTAAACTAGTGGGAAAGCATATAATGCACTAGGACCTACATCACAGTTCATTGTCAGTTAGTAGAGGATATTGTGTCTTTAATTCTTAGTTCTGAATAATTTTGAAACTTTTTTTTCCTTTCTTTTTAAAAATTCTGTTTTAAATAACCAATACAAATCCATGGCAAGACAAATATATCTAAGGCCAAAAAGTGGTAGAGCTATTGTCTTACTTGAAGAGGGATCCTCTCTGCACTTCATACTGATATTCTCAGTAGCATTTAATACATGCGTTGTAGGTACTGGTCGGGTAGTTAGGGAATGCTTTGGATGAGCACTGTGCTTGTTATCTTTTAAAGGAAATTAAGAACATAAAACGTCAATATTAGTTTTAAAAAAATTTCAGTTGGTATTTCACTATTCAAACATTACATGATGGGAACAGTTCTTTAAAATGATATATATGTTTATTAATTGTGAGGAAAGCATCATTAACATTCCCTAGTTGCCACATGGATTTCCAAATGTCATCAGTAACAAAATAAAACTCTGAAACTATAGCCATTATTTTCAATATGTAAATAAATAAATGTGGCAATATATTTAATAACTCCATACAAAAGTTTTAAAAGGTTTTAAATTTTTATGATGAATGGTCCCATTTAAGTTGGGGTTCTGAACATATTTTAAATGTAACAACTTTAACTTGTCATATGCTTTGAAGCAGAACTAACTTCTTGTTACATGCTTTGGAGAGAACTCCTTGGTAGGGCTTTCCACAATGATGAAAATGTTCTAAATCTGTGCTGTTCAATATGGCAGCCATTAGCCTCCTGTGACTACTGAGTACATGGAATGTGGCTAGTGCCAATGAAAAACTGATTTTTTATTTCATTCAACTTTAACTTAAACAGTCATACATAGCTGGCAGCTACTGTATTAGTATAGCTTTAAGAGTTTCTTTGATGGATTGGGCAAAACCTTTCCATCTTTGAGTGATAAAATGAGAGAAAGATTTATAATTTTCCACAGAAATAATTGGATCACTAGTTCCCTTTCTTATGCTTGAGAATATTTAATGGTAGAGATAGTAGATAAAATGGGTTTGCATTTTGATTGAGGGTATGTGAAGCTCCCTAATTACAGGACAGCTGTATATTTAGTCTGTGACTGAGGGGCACTCAGCAGAGAGACACCACATGGTGGATTCTAAGCACAGTTAAAGGTAGTGTAAAACTATAGTGGATATATTTTATCATATGTCTTGTTTATTCACAGACTAGTGTTAGCAACAAGTATAAAATATACAAGTCTTTTTAAGATTAAACTCTTTAAAATTTTCACAATATTTTCTAAGAAAATTCATTTACACTGATATTACATATTAAAGGACTTGGTATTACCATTTAAGAGAGCCAGTAACTTTAGAACTAGCAATACTCCTAGAAATTATACAGTTCAACAGGCTATTTTTCAGATAAGGAAAAATCGTCATGGTCATACAATTATGGACAGAGCCAGGACTGGAACCTTAGAGCTCTTGATTCCTATTCAGTGTATATGTTGATTTATTACCATTCCTCTTATACTGGTTTTTATAACAAGCAACCTTATCTTTAACTCGTCTAGCCAAATTACAAATGAATCAAAATTATATAATAATTCATTACCTTTAGTATTTGAACATTTTGATATGGTGATTTCTTTGTCTTTCATTAAAGTTTCCTTTTTCTTCCTTCCAAGAAACATGTTCCTCTGTGGAACGTAACAGTCACCTCCTATGACAAAACCTTACTGTCAGTGGCAATGATGGCAGAAAGTGATACAAACTACCTTTCAATACAGGAATATTTTCTACAACACCCCGTTTGTCCACCTTTGTTTGGACACTTCTCAGTGATACCATACCTGTCTCCATACATTTATATGTTTAGATTAATATATGTGTATCAATATATATGTATATGAATACACAGTATGTAAACTTACATATAAATAATTGCAAGAAAATTCATAGAGTCAACAAAATTTTCCTTAATTTATAATAATCTTTAGTCCCACCCTTTAGAGATACTCAAAGTAAATGTAATTTATCTTCCATATAAAATCTTCAGATATCTTAAAGCAGTTTTCATGTTTCCCCAAGTTCTTCTACTTTCCAGGATAAATATTCATAGTTGCTTTCAATATTACATACAAAATTCCAAATTTCTTTGCCGTACAAGTTACGTTTTCTTAACATAAAATATTTATGTCAGCCGGAGGCGGTGGCTCACGCCAGTAATCCCAGCACTTTGGGAAGCCAAGGAGAGGATCATGAGGTCAAGAGATCGAGACCATCCTGGTCAACATGGTGAAACCCCGTCTCTACTAAAAATACAAAAAATTAGCTGGGCATGGTGGCGCGTGCCTGTAATCCCAGCTACTCAGGAGGCTGAGGCAGGAGAATTGCCTGAACCCAGGAGGCGGAGGTTGCGGTGAGCCGAGATCGCGCCATTGCACTCCAGCCTGGGTAACAAGAGCGAAACTCCGTCTCAAAAGGAAAAAAAAAAAGTGTATATATATATATATATATATATATATATATATATATATATATGTCAAATAACCTTATGTGAACTAAGTTGTGGAGTAATCAGCGAAACTAGTATAATAATATTTGCCATTCATGGAGTAATTTTCTAGGTATCAGACGTGCTACTGAGTACTTTAAACCTCATTTAATTATCTTTCCATACTACTTCTAATAATCCAATGTGAGGTCACCGTCTAGTGAAAACTCCTAAATTGTTGTGAAACATTTGGCCAAAAAACCCACTATATCTTCCCCTCACAAACTCCATCATGTTGGGTTTCCCCAACTCAAAGAAAAGCCACCATTTAATGTTGTGTAACTGAATGTAAGAAGGCATGCTTCTTATTGTTTGAGGTTACCCTGTAAGATATGGTTAATTGTTCCTACAAATTAACTTCCAATTAACTGTAAATTTTATAAATATGTCTACATTCACCCAGTCATTCAATGCATTTAAACATATCATCATTTATTCTGCAAGTATTTACTGAGTACACATAATGTGCCAGGCATTCTACTACAGATATTTATCTATAGCGATTGATTATATACAGTTCCTGGCCTCAAGGAGCTTACACAAAACCAGTGATGAAAATGTTAAAAAAAAATTTGGTTTCTGCCATGACAAAAATGGCTTTTATCAGAATAACTTTCATCCCAAAATCAATTATGAATTGCCAAAACACATTGATTGGAAAACAACCCAAGGCATGCTCGTGTCATACCTGAGAGCAATGGAGGGACACAGAGTCAATTGTACATTCACATTCACCCTGGTTTTCTTCCCTGAAGGTGTTACACTCCACACTCACTACAGATTTCTCACGGAAAGCATGTCTAGTTCATCATGTAAGGAAAGAACAAGCAGAAAGTGACACCAAGGAGGTAAAAAAGAGCCAAAAGTCTGGGACTGTCTAATTGGCTTGAACTTGAGGGGGGAAATGAAAAAGGAAGAACAACAAAGAAGTTCCCCTGAAATAGGCATAAAACTAAAACTCCCTTTAGGTCATTACCCGACTCCCACATTTTTCATGCACACAATGGAACCCTAGGATTTCAGCAAAACAGCATCTGGGAGGTTAAAAACTGGTCAGAGATTTCAGCATCTACATACTGCTCGGGAGGTAAAATTTGGCACAGAAGCCTCACCAGAGTAGAGATATCTTGGTGAACACCCCATGTCTCAGTTGATAACCCAGTAAAGCAATGCTGTAGGGGTGAGGGTCATATCCTAGGAATGAGGACTATACCTTCAAAGAAATGAAAATTAATGTATCACCCCTAATAAAGCCCAAAACCAGTCCTTCACAGAATTAAGGTGGCCAGCTGATAGTCTAGCTGCCTGCCAGAAGAAAAGTTTCTTTCTTAAAAAACAACATCATTCATACACCATGTAATTTTTATCTATAATGTTCAGTAGCAAAAAAAATATCAGAAGGGCATAGTAAGACAGAACAAATGAGCAAAAACCTGAGGAAAATGAGAGATATCCCAGTGTTATCAAACAAGAAGTTGGAAAAAATAACAGAAACATTATCAAAATAGAGAACTGATAGAGAATTTAAGTAGAAAATCAATAAAAAGGTCAAACAAATTTAGAATTTAAAATATGGATTGAAGAGCAGAGAGGAAGAGAATTAGTGAACAGGACAGTAGGTTGGCAGAAAGTATCCAGATTTACCTAGAGAAATCAATAAGAAAAAAAACACATTTAAGATGGACTAGAGACTTAAAAACGCACCAGACAAAAGAGAAAGTCAAAATGGCCAATGAGTTTATGAAAAGGTGCTCAACATTATGAGTCATCAGGGAAATACAAATTAAAACTACAAAGATGTGCCACTAGCCCCCCACCAGAAAGGCTAAAGTTAAAGGACTGAAAATTCTCATTGTGGGTTAGGATACAGAGCAAGCTTATCTCAAAGAAAAGGAGTGCTTATGGCCTTTAGAAGACATGTGCAAGAAGGAATGTTAACAATAGTCCCACACTGGAAATATTGTTCATCATAATCTCAGTATCGATACTCATGGTGCTTTCGTGTGTTGTTTTTTGTTTGTTTATTTGTTTACAAACGTATAAACAGTGGTGAAAAGTCTGAGTTGTTAGACCCACACATTTCTAGCTGAGGTCTAACAATGCTCATTTCAGTTCATACAGAGATGACCAGAGAACGGCTGGAGACAGGAGGGGGCAGCACAGCACAGTGCAAGAAGCTCTGACTCTGGGGAGAGGTGGAAGGGATCTGAATCCAAGTTCTGAGGCTTGTCGGTGGGGGAACCTCAGGAGAGTCACTTAACACTTCTTAACTTTGTTTTCTCTTTTGTAATATAAAGAAAACAATATACCAGGATGAGTAATTTCTACGATTTAAGATTATAATCTCTGTGAGATGTATGTATATGTGTGTGTGTACGTATTTCCCCAAGGAGCAATGATTCAGTGTTTGCTAATTCAGGGTTCATGTCAGCTTTATGGAACGTAGCTACCAGGAATAACAAGAATCAATCGTGTGTGGGTTTGTGTGTGTATCAACTGTGTGTATATGTATAGACTATATACAGAGAAGAAATGCCCATGTTTTCATATATACATACATATATATAGTATACATCTTATATAAAGAAATGTGTGTATATATGTGGCATATATCTATCTGTCTGTAGATATTTACAGCAATATAAAAAGGCTACTGCTACAATCAACAACATGGATCAGTCTCATAAAAAGAGCATTAAGTAAAAGAATCCAAACTAAAAGAGTTCAAACTGCATATTTCCAGTTATATAAATGCCAAAAAATGCAAAATTAGCCTATAGTAAGAGTGAGCAGAGTAGTGGTTACCATTGGGAGAAGACTACTGACTTGGAGGGAAGGAGCCATCTGGAGTACCATAAATGTGGTTACATTGATACATACACACGTAAAATTTTAACAAGCTATTCACTCCAGATCTGTGAACTTTCTTAAAGTGTATAACACACTAAAATAATATTAAGATAAGGCAATACCTCAAGTATTTTTCTTGAAATTGAACACTAACTCATTAATTATAATTTCAATTTTTATCATCTTCATTTCAAAGATGTCTTATGAATACAGGGGTCTGAATATGTTTAGATATATCTATCATATACATATACCCAGAAGATTCTTTTATCTAGTGACACAGAGAACAGTATGATGCCTGGAAAATCAATAAGCCTAACTATGCCAGAATCTAGAATGCCAGATGATGGAATTCTTGTAACATCCTTTTGGTATGGTTGTTCAACCAATTTATGATAGTAATTTATAACGATATTACAGTAATAAACTGGTTGAACAACCACACCAAAAGGATGGTAGATAGACTAATGACTGTATAATGACATTCTCACATTTTCTAACACCCAACAAAGTAGGGAATATATTACTAATGTCACAATGTGAAGGAAAGTTTACTTTTATATGAAGTCATTAGTTTATCAATGGTTGAAAATAACTTTTGATTAACCAGAAGGCAATTGGATTTAATAATATTTCAACAAAATGTCCAATTAGAATTGCTCAGGTTAAGTGGATCCCACTTATACAGGTTATATAGACAGTGGGAACTCCGATGGGAGAAACTAGCAGTGTTTCTAATTTGCAACTAAACTGATTACTTCAAGGCAACTAAACAATGCCAGCTAGACTAAAATGCTGCAGATATAAGAAGAAAGAATCAAATTACTTTAGCACTAGAAAAAAAAGAAAAAAGCATACACAGAAGAAAATGGCTGACACCAGGACAGCAGAAAGTATCACCAATATGCCTAAGATATACTGATACTTACTGACACCTGCTCTCAACTCCCTTCCTGATCTTCATGCACATTGTTCCCACCAGCCACACCTTTCAATCTCCCCACAAACTCTCTATATATTTTTAAAACGAATGCCTGGAATTTTCAGTCAAAGGATTGATTTTCCAACATGTTTATGCTAAAAAGCAGTTCCAAAATATTTAAGCTATAATACACAGTTAGAATGTGATGTGGTGGCACACATGATATATATTTGAATACAGCTGCTTTAAAGCAGACTTACTCTAATGACTTATTAATTGCCTCTTTCATTTACAGCTCTGTTATAGTATATTACAGCACATACATGACACCTAAATTCATTACAGTCTGGAGTCGAGCCTACACACACACACACACACACACACACATACACCCACACACACAGGCACACACACATCAGGTTTCTCATTAAAATATGGAAAATGGAATGTCTTACACACTGAACACAAATTCGCGCAAGGTATTTGGTAGACATTTTAGTCTCTGAAAGCATCTGATTTTGTAATGTACCTCCAACTCCCTGTGTTAACCATGACATGGTCAAAAAAAGAAAAATTAGTTGTAAAAGATAAAATTCAGACATTTATTATGTGGTGATAGATTCAGTCAATCAGTAATAAATTAACTTACTTCCATTTTCAGAAGCAGCAATGTCAGTCCCTGGTTTCCTATGCAATGATGTTTTTATTTCACTTTTTCTTTCATATTGGCTAAATTTTGTCGGAACTGTAAGACTATCTCCTAGAAATAAGAAAAAGAAAAAGTCACTCCAGAAATTACTAGATGGTTAAATAAGAAATTTATGGTAGAATTCATGATGAACGTAAAAAAGTTTTCAAGTTAATGCGAGTATTGTTTGAACAGTGATCTAATAAACAATAAATTAATAAATAGATGAGTTTTAAATTCTGTAAGTCAACAAAGAAGTGAGTATATTCTCCTATTTGGATTATTTATTCAATGGCAATTAAAAAATTTAAGCTATCTAACACTATTGTATGCATTTAGTCAACACTAAACATATGGATATGTTTCTCATATACTGAATTTTGTAATATTGCTTTTGATTTTATCTGTTCACCATGAACAATCAGATAAAATGTATTAACACTACAAAATGCTAATTGCACTGATAATTAAATAACACTCTCGGCTTTCCTCATGCACTTCTAGATAATTTTCTTCTAAAATAAACAAAAGCAGAATAAAAGAGACATGACAACCTAATGCAATGTGTGATTATGGGTTGAATCCTAGACCAGGGGAAAAAATTAATTTTACTATAAAGAACATTAATGGTATAATTGGTAAAATTTATGGGAAAAGAAGGTTGTGAATGATATTGTTTTCAGTGGTAATTTTCTGATTTTCATATTTATACTACAGTTATGTAAAAGCAAAGCGATATCATTTCTATAACTTATTCTCTTAAAGAGCTCCCAAAATTATAATTGTATATTTAGAGAGAGTGAAAATTCAAATATGGTAAAATGCTAACATTTCAAGGAAATCTAGGTGAAGGGTATATAGGAATTAACTGAATCTATTTAAAAATAAAAGTCTTGAAAGCATAATACAAAGCAAAAGTACATACAATAGTCTTCATAGCATGCCATCTTTTTTTTTTTTTTTTTTTTTGAGACAGAGTTTCGCTCTTGTTACCCAGGCTGGAGTGCAATGGCAAGATCTCGGCTCACCGCAACCTCCGTCTTCTGGGTTCAGGCAATTCTCCTGCCTCAGCCTCCTGAGTAGCTGGGATTACAGGCACGCGCCACTATGCCCAGCTAATTTTTTGTATTTTTAGTAGAGACGGGGTTTCACCATGTTGACCAGGATGGTCTTGATCTCTTGACCTCGTGGTCCACCCGCCTCGGCCTCCTAAAGTGCTGGGATTACAGGCTTGAGCCACTGCGCCCGGCCAATATGCCATCTTTAATGTTCATTGTTAACTTATTTTTTTCTTTTGTTTTTATTTCCTTTTATTTTCTCTCCTCTGAGTAGTGCAGCCTTGCAATCTGTCCTTCCCTATATGGCTCCCAAGTCTTGCAGACTCTTCTCCATCTGATGGTGTGTTGCTGCCACCTACCGCCACACGTTTGAATAGTTCGCTACAAACAGACTTGCACAGCATCTTGTGGATGTTCATCCACAATAAATCAGATTCTCCAAAAGTAAGCGCCATAAAACACAGAGCCTTTGATTTGTCCTCCAGCACAGACCCTGAAATAGTCTTGTCCACAGAAGACTCTCATTCAATGACCAAATAATCTTTGTCCTGCCGCTAGCGTCATTCTGTGATCTCTTCTTCTTGGGCTAGGCTTACTTTTCTATTCAGAAAGAAAAATCTAGACCTCTTTCACAGGGGTGATTTATCTCAAAGACAAACAAAATGGTAAAAGCAAATTATTTACAGGATTACCCCATGGAGTGTGTAGTGTCATTGTGTGTTATGAAGTCTATTCATTCTGTCATTTCTCTAGGATAACATAACCCCATTAATAGCAGCTTTGGGTCATCCAATACAAACACTTTTTTCTAGCTCTCAATTACAATGTATTATTTATCACTTTATTCTTCTGTACATCATACTAAATAATTCAGTCTATCACACCAAGTATCTCTTATATATCACTATGAATGCTGCGTTTTCATTTCTTACCGTTTTGCAATTCACTGCCACTTTCCAACGTCTTTTCTGACTCTTTCTCTGATATACGGGCCACACTTTTCGAGGATGAAATACCTGGAGGAGTATGAAATCCATAGTATTCTCCTAATCGACCATAAGAAAAGTAATAGTTAGTATATTGATCACATCAAGTATTATAAAATACAAAAAATGTTTGATTTCTTAGCAGATTTATGACACATCTCCACAACTGCTCTTTTTTCTTCAATTTCTTCAGGAGTCCTTGTCCATAAACTAGAAGCATCTATAGGATACATTTTTTTAATTAAATTTTCCCAACGCCAAATAATGTGAAAATTTATAAACTAGAAAGAAAAACCCCAAATACTGTTTTCATGGATAGATTATGTTTTTATATGTTTAAAGTCAATAATTTTACATACTAGTAATAGTTTCAAGTTGCTACATTTTAAGTATTAAAGAGAATTAGTCAAGAGAAAAGAAAGGACTATGTATTATGTACTTTGAAATGAGATGCTGAATGTATAGACTCAATGTTGAGATGGTGTATGTTTATTTGGAGGTTGATGTAGGCATGAGAGACATGGAGCTGCAGCACACAGAAACAGTAATAAGTAGCTCTGTGTATTCCTAAGCACAGAAACTATGGTGGCCTGTGACCCACAGAAGGACACATTCCAGCACAAAGACAGAGTGAGAGTTTATTTTTCTTCATGTTTATCTTGTATATACACACTTTCTGGCACCACTGTTCTGGGTTGATATGGGAGGCAAAGGATGGACTAAACTGCAAAAACCTGGGTTCTAAACCTGTTCATACTCTTGTGAGGATGACCTAGAATAATGCAGATGACAGTGCTTTATAGATTATTAACTATTACATAGACCTCTGTAACTCAAGGATTAAATGTGAAGCTAATATATTATTAATACATATGTATATAAATAGAAACATGTGCATCAATGTGTTTTAGAAACAATTTATATAAAAAATGGAACTTATTAGTATCTCTCTATATATACTAATATATACACCTGTATATATTTAAGCATCAGATATGTCTCCCAACCATCACATAACAAAAAATTTCCAATCCAAATGATCTTAAATATGTTAGAGATAGAACAAATTAGAACATAACGAATTACATTTGTTTAATACAATTCAAGTAATGTTCTCAGCAAAATCTGCCTTATATATTTCATTATAAACCTCTATAGTTAAACATATATGTAGAAAATGTCGTGAGGTTTCTGAATGCGCATTATAAACCTGAGAAAAGGTCTACTAACCATTTTGTTTATCTATTTCCTCTTCTTCCTCAAAATTGGTTTTTAAAACTAAAGGACCGTGGATGGGTCGTGATATATTGTCCTCAGGTTTCAAAGGTTTCTGATTCTGGGTCTGGAGTGGAATTCCTTCCAGACTTTCTTTCTGTAGTGTCATATCTGCAGAGAAAATGCAACATTTTAGTCCATTAAAGATAAATGTGATGATAAGTATATTTGATAATCAATCATTGACCTCCTAATTAACTATATATTATTTTACAACATGTATAATAGTAATGCATTAATAGATTGTGTTTCTACGCATTAGCAATGAACAAACTGAAAATGAAATGAAAAATAATCCCACTTACAATAGCATCAAAGAGAAAAAATATTTAGGAATTAATTTTAAGATGTGCAAAATTTATATTCTGAAAAGATCGTTGAAAGAAGAAAAAAATGTTGTTGAAGGAAGTTCCAGAAATGTTGAAATGGAAAAATATCCTTGTGTATGGATTGATTTGTTGTTGGTATGGCAATATTTTCCAAATTAATCTATGGGTTCAATACAACCCTTATCAAAATCCCAACAGACTTCTTTGCAAAAATTGAGAAGCTGATTCTAAAATTTATATGGACATTACTACAAAACTAAAGTAATCAAGACTATCCGAACTAGCATAAAAACAAAAATAGGTCTACGTATCATTGGAATAGAATTGCAAGACCAGAAATAAACCTTTATATGCATCAATTTATGCTCAATTGGTTTTCATCAAGGGTACATAGACCATTCAATGGAGAAAGAATAGTATTTTCAACAAATGGTGCTGGGACAACTACATAGCCACATGCAAAGTAATTAACTTGCACAACTTCATCACATTATAAACAAAAATTAATGCAAAGTGGATCTAAGAACAAAATCCAGGAGCTGAAGCTATAAAACTCTTGGAAGAATCCTTAGGTTATACAAAGCTTTCTTAGATATGACATCAAAAGGATAAGCAATCATTGAAAAACAGCCAGCCCCCTGGCACATGGAGGTGAGCCACGACAGCACCTGTCAACAAGGCCTAGATTTTGCTGAAAAGCAGAAAAGCAGTTCCCAGCCCTCTCAGCCAGAGAGTGAAGAGACACTCAGAACCCCAAGGTGATGCAGAAAGAATGAGTAAGATCCAGCCTGGGCAACATGGCAAAACCCTATCTCTACAAAAAATACAAAAGTTAGTCAGGTGTGATGGTGCACACCTGTAGTCCCAACCACTCAGAAGGCTGAGGTGGAAGCATCACTTGAACCCCAGAGGTTGAAGCTGCACTTAGCCAAGATCATCCCACTGCACTCTAGCCTGAGCAACAGAGCAAGACTCTGTTTCAAAACAAAACCAAAACCAAATGAGATATCACTTCATACTACAGTGATTGCAATTATTACTTTTTTTTTTATTAAAAAGACAATAACAAGTGTTGACAAGGATGTGAAGAAACTGGAATCTTCATACATTGCAGTTGGGAATGTAAAATGTTGCAACTACTTTAGAAAACAATTTGACAGTTCCTCAAAAGGCTGAACATGGAGTCATCATAAGTCCCATCTATTCCATTTTCAGCTACATACAAAGGGGTGTAAAAATATATGTCCATATTGTACAAATGTTCATTTGTACACAAATGTTTATATCAACGTTATTTATAACAGTCAAAAAGTGGAAACAACCTAAATTTCCATTCTCTGATAAATGGATAGATAAAATGTGGCATATTCATACAATGGAGTGCTATTAGGCTATAAAAAGGAATAAAGTACTGCTGCATGTGAGAGCATGGATGAATTTTGAAAACACACTAAGTGAAAGAAGTAATTCACAAAACAATAATGTATGATTCCATTTATATAAAATAACAAAAATCTATTTGTAGAAACAAGAAGGAAATTAGTGACCGTGTAGGTTTCAGGAGTTGGGAAGAAATGAGGAGTAACTCTTAACGGGTGTGGATTTCTTTTTTGGCGTGATCCAATGTTCCAAAATGGAATATTGTTCTTTGATCCATTTTGAGTTAATTTTTGTAATGTGATGCTGTTGTGCTACTTAATTACTTTGCATGTAGCTATCTAGTTGTCTTCGCACCATTTGTTGAAAATACTATTATTTTCCCCATTGAATGGCCTATGTACTCCTGTTGGAAATCAATTGAACATAAACTGATTCATATAAAACTTTATTTCTTGTCTTATAATCCTGTCCCAATGGCATATAGATCCATTTTTATGCCAGTGAAAATAGTCTTGATTACTTCAGTTTTGTAGTAACTTGTAGATTTTGAAATCAGGAAGTGTAAGTCCTCCAAATTTGGTTTCCATTTTCATCATTTTTTTCACTATTCTGGACCCCTTAAATTTCCATATAAATTTTAGAATCAGCTTCTCAATTTCTGAAAATAAGTCCATTGGGATTTTGATAAGGTCTGCATTGAACCTATGGATCAATTTGGAGAACACTGGCATATCGACTACAAAGTCAATCTATGAACAAGCATAGCTCCATTTTTCAAGGTTTTCTTTAATTTCTTTCAACAATCTTTTGTAGTTTTCAGAATATGAACTTTGCACATCTTATGTTAAATTAATTTATAAGTATTTTTTCTTTTCGAAGCTATTATAAGTGGGATTTTTTCATTTTATTTTCAGTTTGTCCATTGCTACTGTAAAGAGACACAATCCATTATTGTATATTATTATTGCACCCTGCAAAGTTGCTAAACTTATTTTTAATAATTTTTAGATTTGCAGAAGTTTTAAGTAAAAGATCATGCTGTATCCAAATAGAGACAATGTTGCATCCTTCTTTCCAATCCGGAAGCCTTTTTACTGATTACATTGCAACAATTCCCTGTCTTGACTATAAATGATAATGATGAGCATCCTTGTCTTTTTCCCGATCTTAGGGGTAAGCTTTCAGTATTTCAGCGAGTACGATGTCAGATGTGGATTTTAAGTTTTTTTCTGTTTCTAGTTTGTGGAATATTTTGTGTAATGTATGTGTGTCAACTTTTATCAACTGCTTTTTATTCATCTGTTAAGATGATCGTGTGTCTTTTACTCTTTATTATATTATCATGGTTTATTATTATTATTATTTTTATTATGGAAATTTATTTCGGGAAGTTAAATCAACCTTGTTTCTGTATTAATCTCACTTGGTTATGGAATATAATCCCATTTTAAAGCTGTCAGATTTAGTGTAATTGAATTTTGTTGAGTATTTTTCAGTGACTGTATTCATAGAAAAAGCTGGGTCTGTAGTTTTCTTGTAATGTCTACGAACATCTCATAGACATGAGTTGGAAAGCATTCCTTCATCTTTTGCATTTTTGAAAGAATTTGTGACAAATTGGTACTAATTCTTCTTTAAATTTTTGTTATAATTCAATATTGAAGCCATCTGAGCCCGATTTTAATTGTGGCAATGTTTTTAAATACTTAATCAATCTCTTTATTCCTATAGAGGTATTCAAATGTTTTCTTTTTTTCTAGAGTCAGTGTTGGTACCCTTTGTGTCTTCTAGAAAGGTTTCTATTTTATCTAAGTTATCTAATTTGTTGAAATATAGTTGTCCACAGTATTGCCTTTTAATTCTTTTTATTTTCATAGTATTAGGAGTGATGTCTCATCTTTCATTCCTGATTTTAGTCATTTCAGCCTATCTCTCCTTTTCTTGGTCAGTCAAGTTAAAGATTTTTAATTTTCCTGATTTTATCAAAGAACCAACTTTTGCTTTCCCTGACTTTCTCTATTGGTTTTCTTTATTTATATTCTCTAGTTCATTAATTTCTGCTTTAGTTTTTATTATATGCTTCATTCTATTTGCTTTGGGTTTAATTTGCTCTTCTTTTCCAGTGTCTTAAGGTATAAGGCTAGGTTATCGATTTGAGATTTTTTTTAAATATATAGGAATTTACAACTTATAAATATTCTCCTAAGCACTGCTTTACTTACCTGCCATGAGTTTTGGTATGCTTTGTTTTACTTTTATTAAACACAAAGTATTGACTAATTGCCCTTGTAATTTTCTTGTGATCTCTTGGTTATTTACATGTGTATTATTTAATTTCCACATATTGATGATTTTCCCAATTTTTTTCTCTCTACGTTTGAAACCATTATATTCAGAAAACATACACTGCACAATTTCCATCATTTTAAATTTATCTGGGTTTGTCTTATCACCTAGACTGTGATCTATACTGGAAAATATTTCTTGTGCACTAGAGAAAAACGTCTATTTCACAACTGTTAAATGGAATGCTTTGCTGAAGTATCTTAGGTCTAGTTCCTTTACAGTTGTCCAAATCTTTTATTTTCTTGTTTACAATTGTTTGCATGGTATATATTTTCTATTCTTTTAGTTTCAGCTAATAGTTTCTGTTGAATTTAAAAGAGTGTTTTCTGTAGACAGCATGTGGTTTTATCTTTATTTTTATTCTCACAATCTCTGCCTTTTGATTACATTTTTTAATCCATTCACAATTAATGTTATTGATATAGTTGGATTCAGGTACACGATTTTACTTTGTTTTCTATATGTCTAATGTCTTTGTTGTTCTGCTGTTTCTCTTTCTTTTACACTGATGAATATTTTCTAGTATAATATTTAATTCCTTTAATCATTCCTCATTTTTCATAGTATTTTTTTATTTGCTCTATGGCTTACTAAATATTTCTGAACATCAAAATCTATTTCACATTTATACTAATTTAATTCCAGTGATATATAAGAGGTTTCTCCTATATAGGTCTATTCCCTCTTCCTCCTTTCTGTGCTATTATTGTTACATACGTCACATTTCTATGCATGACAAACCCAATAACACATTGTTATATTTATTACTTAAGATAATTGTATGTCTTTAAGGAGATAAGAGAGGGAAAAAAGATCAAGTATGTTTTTATAGTTTGTTCTATAAACAGAGACTAATCATATTTTTATTTATAATTTCTAATTCTCTTCATCTGTTCCTATGGATTTGTGTTACTATCTGGTGCCAATTCTTTGCCATCATACAGTTTTGCTTCCATCTGCCTCCTTTGTGTGGCTATTGTCGAATATAGTACATTTCTAAATATTACTGGCTTAAAAAATATAATTTTATATATTGTTTTACAAACTTTTAAAACAGATTATAGAAGGAAGAGAAATATGCCCTTATGATGGTTTTATAGTTACACAACTACCTTGATCAGCATACATTGTTTCTTCATGTGGATTTGAAATACTGACTCAGGTCACTTGCTTTCCACCTGAAAATTTTCCTTTAGTATTTAAGGTATGCATACTGGCAACAACAAATTCTCTGTTTTTGTTTTCTGGAAATGTTTTCATTTTGCCTTTAATTTTGAAATACAGCATTTAAAACTGGTTTTCTGGACAAAGATTCTTGGTTGACCCTGTTTTTTCTTTCAGCCTACAGTGAAAACTGCCTATATTGTTTCTGACGATAAGGTAGCTGTTAATCATACTGTGGTTCTATTATATGTAACAAAACATTTTTATCTTGTTGTTTTCCAGAATTTGCCTTTATCACCGGTATTTATCATTTTTAACATGATGTGTCTGGATGCAGATATATTTGTGTATATCCAACTTAGAGTTTGTTGAGCTTCTTGTATATGCAGATTAACTTTTAACCAAATTTGAGGAATTTCAGCCATTAGTTTTTCCTTCCTTACATTTTGGTAAAATGCCTCATATTTCTCTTAGGCTCTGTTCATCTTTCTTTCATTTTCTCTTGGTTTTTCGGATTGCATAATTTCTGTTGATTTATATTCAAATTTACTGGTTCTTTCTCTTGCAGTTCTCAAATCTGCCCTTGAGCCCTTATACTATATTTTTCCATTTCAGTTATTGTGTGCTCAACTCCAAAATTTCAGTTCGTTAGGGTTTTTTCATAGTTTTTACCCATTGATAGTCTCTACTTGTTAAAATGTTCAATGAGCATTGTCTGCTCATGAACGCTTTTCAAAGAAGACATATACACAGGCAACAAGCATATGAAAACATGCTCAACATCACTAATCATTAGAGAAATGCAACGCAAAGCCACAATGAGATACTATCTCACAGTAATCAGAATGGCTATTATTAAAAACCAAAAAATAACAGATGCTGGCAAGGCTGCAGAAAAAAGGCAATGTTTATACACTACTGGTCAGAATGTAAATCAGTTCAGCCATTGTGGAGAGCAGTTTGGCAATTTCTCGAAGAACTTAAAACAGAAATACAATTTGACCCAGCAATTCCATTATTGGGTATATACAGTCTACTGTGAAGACACATGCATGCGTATGTTCATCAAAGCGCTATTCACAATAGCAAAGACACAGAGTCAACCTAAAGGCCCATCGATGGTAGGCCGGATAAAGAAAATGAGGCATATATCCACTATGAAATACTACACAACCATAAAAAAGAATGAGATCATGTCCTTGGCAGCAACACGAATGGAGCTGGAGGCCATTTTCCTAAGGGAACTGACACAGGAATCGAAAACCAACATTGCACCTTCTCACTTACAAGTAGGAGCTAAACATTGAGTACACATGGACACAAAGAAGGGAAGAACGGCCACTGGAGCCTACTCAAGTGCGGAAGATGAGAGGAGGGTAAAGATTGAAAACTACCTATCAAGTACTATGCTTATGACCTAGGTGACAAAATAATACATACATCAAACCCCAGGACATGCAGTTTATCTTTAGAACAAACCTGTATAAACAAACCTGTACCCCTGAAGCCAAAATAAAAGTTGAAAAAAAATCGATGCACAGTTGAACATCACATTCCTCTCACAGGAGGCATTCTATGGCCTTCTGTGTTTCTATAAGTGAATTATACATTTCTGTTTTTTTGCATGTATCATAATCTTTTACTGAAAACTCAACATTTGTGACAATATATTGTAGTAACTCTGAATATTGATCTCCCGCCTTAACCTGAAGCTTGTTGCTGTTTGCTTTTTAATTTTTGAGTGACTTTGTTGAAATACTTGAGTAAAATCTATTTTCTCCCACAATATGCAGCCTCTGTTGTCATTCCTCAGAGGATGTAGCCTTGGCATGTCCATGGTAAACAGGGATAACAAGGGCTTTAGCAGGATTCATTTTGCCCCTTTCCCTATTTTCTCCGCTAAGTTGTCCACCTCTACTGGTATCACACTGAGATATTAGCTTCCATACATTGCTGGCTTAATGCTCTGTTGTGTCATCAATGTATAGGGCATAAATTGCTCCACAGTTTAACCTGAGCAAATTCTGACTCCTTCGGAGAGCTAAGCTTGGAGGCCAATCTTCCAAGTTTGTTCCGATCCCAAAAGAACTATTTTTAATTGTCTCTTTACCAGGTTGTCTTTGGTAAACTTCTAGCTGGTTTGCAGTTTAGTTTGCTCCTCTCTCAGAGAGACTAGCCTCCTCTTAATTACTTATCTCGAATCACCACTGTTTTCAGAGCATCCATAATTTTAAACTTCCCCACACTATGTTCTATTTCAAATAAATTTGGTTTTTTTTTGGAGCGCTTCAGAGTTTTCTACTCTCTACCTGCACAAAATCTCAGTGCTAATGCTAAGAGCAGGGATAGTCACTAAATTCTTTTGGAGTGACACCCCTGTTTTACAATTGCGGCATGAAGCAGAGGTGCTAATTTCTGGTCTTTATGACTTGTGCCTCCTGGCATGGGACCTCCACCCATGCTCCATCTGAGGCAAAGGTAATTGGGGTCCAATGATTCCTAGTCTGCTGCATGTGAGATAGAACTTTTGCTTTATGCATGGGGCTGGTGAAAACAAGATTCAAATCTCTTGGAACTTTTGCTTTATCAAGGGGCTTAATGAAAACAAGATTCAGGCCTGAAAAATAGAGCTCTAGCAACATGGAGTTGGGAACTGGGGAGGATAAGAAACGTTAGCAGCTTTCTTCCCCCCCAGACACATACTATAGTTCTTGACTAGAATCTAGACATAGAAAGAGCTCTATGTTCTTGGCTCCATCCATTCAGAGTAGAGCTTCTGTCACACTAAACTGAGAGGTGGTGAAAGGAGTGGGTCGTGGTTCCAATACAACAGACTTACCATTTCTACTGGCTTTAATTAAGATTATCGTTCTTGTATTTTTACAGTAGATGATAAGTATCAAATAATTATAAGATGTCATTAGATAAATTCATAATAAGAATGAGAAAACTTTTACCTTTAACGTCAGTATTGAAACAATGTTGAAAATTACACCCTTTGCAACTATTTAAACTTATCATTTGAAAGTTTAATGAAAAACGTCTTAGTGGATATTTCATCACAAATAAAGACCATTGTTCATCACACCTTTCTATTACATGTGTTTAAATACACATCAGAGGGAGAAAGAGATACGATGGGAAAGAGCACATTTACTTAACAGAAACTACCCAATTAGAAATATGGAATAAATCATTCAAGTAACCAAGTAATGCAGTAAAACTTCAGACACTGGTAAGTTTACCTCTCTGCAATGATTGAAACAAAAATGTGCTGAATTTGACAGATATTATTATATCTTTGTTAATTAGAGTAACTTTCCTATGAGATCACAAATACCAATGGTCTTTGCATTTTAAGAAACTACTATAATGCACTTTCCATGAATTTATACATAGATAATTTTTGTCACCTTGATTTTTCTACCCAAAGCATAGCTTCATGTCACTAAAATCAACTTTGATGTGATCACATGTATTTCACATAACTCTTTTGAAAACTATATTTTTAACAAATATTGTATAGTAATTATTATTTTGGCTTGTTCTTTAACATATATTTTTTGCTCTCATTTTAGGTCAAGTATATCAGGGCATTTTTTAGGGAATCACCTTTTTCCCATTTTCAATCTACTTAATGTGAGTAACGACGACCCCCGGGACCCAAAGATTAGCTAATCCCCTAGCTTGAACAACTATTAAGGATGAGCATGTTTTCTACATCGTTAGATGAGATTCAATACTCAGGCTTTAGCTGAATGAGAAAGACTTATTTCTTCTGATGTTAATTGAGAATGATGATGCTAATGAAAAGACTGATTACTCACTCTTTGCCAAGAATTCTAAACTATTGAGTATTTATCTGTTAAACGTCTAAAACCCAGTGACAGATACTATTACTATCTCTACCATACAGATGAAGAAATTGGCCCACAGAGATATTAAGTTGTCCATGTTTATAGTGGCAAACATGTGGTAGGTTGATGTTTCAAGCTAATCTGAGCTAGAGCTACTATTCTTAATCTAAGCCTATTCTGCTCCAAAATCTAGGTCTGGAGTTTCTGGAGTAACTGCAGTATATAGAGAAGGACAACTGGCTAAGAGCCAAGAGTTGGTGAAGGAAATATGGATCCAGCCAGGTCTGGGGTCAGCTCTGTCCCTAATCTCTTCAATTATATTAGCCAAGAATTCCAGTTTTCCCATGAATAAAATTGAGTTGGGTTTCTCTCCTTAAAACCAGTAATGTACTGGAGTGGGCTCAGATAAGCATGTGAGAACTGAGAAATTTTCAGGAATTTTGCAAGTGTACTGATGTCACATTTATAGCTTGAAATTGGCTGTAGAGAAACTATTTGCTTTACGCTAATTGTCAAATGTGAAAAACCAGAGCGATTTTGTTTTGGATTTTTTCCAGTTGGTTTTTCTGGGGGAGGGGAGCGAGGTGGGGGAAAAGAGCCAGTTGTTAAAACATTTAGCACTACTCCATCGTTTATGACCAAGACAGTCTCTACAAGAACTTACAATAGACTATCATATCACATCATATCATGCCAGGGCATTTCATTCATGAACATCTACTTTACATGCTTTGTCAATTTTCAAAACAAATTCCGTTTTTTAAAAACAGATGTCATCAACATTATCATCATAATGCAGTATTTCCTACTCCTATAAATACTTCCATAGCTAGAACACACATGCAATACAAAACAAGTAGGTTAAAAGAAACTTTTGTATAAACAAATTATTTATAACCAAACAAGTTGTTTTTATTTAGATTCACTAGGAATTGGGCACTGTCCTTCTCTTGTCCTTCAAAGAGTACAAGAAATGCTAACTTTTGTAAAATTCACAGAGCGGAGGTTCTTCACAAAGCATTTTTCTTCCCCTTTCACTAGTTCTTTAAGGGAACCCTCATGGAATTGTTTGCTTAGGGCATTAGGGCAAATCTATACAATGCTTGTGTAGATTTTAAAATAACTAATTGATCTTTGTAGTATTTTTGCAAAAAAAAAATATTTTAGGCCGGGCCCCGTGGCTCACGCCTGTAATCCCAGCACTTTGGGAGGCTTAGGCGGGTGGATCACGAGGTCAAGGGATCGAGATCATCCTGGTCAACATGGTGAAACCCCGTCTCTACTAATACAAAAAATTAGCTGGGCATGGTGGCGCGTGCCTGTAATCCCAGCTACTCAGGAGGCTGAGGCCGGAGAATTGCCTGAACCCAGGAGGCGGAGGTTGCGGTGAGCCGAGATCGCGCCATTGCACTCCAGCCTGGGTAACGAGCGAAACTCCGTCTCAAAAAAAAAAAAAAATATTTTAATCTAAACGTAATTAGGAGGAAACAAATGAACAAATCACCTTAGAAGATATCCTACAAAACAACTGGCTTGAACTCTTAAAATTTATATGACATGGGGGATGTGCAGTGGTTCATGCCTGTAATCCTAGCACTTTAGGAGGCCAAAGTGAGAGAATTGCTTGAACCCAGGAGTTTGAGACCAGCCTAGATAACATGGTGAGATCCCATCTCTACCAAAAATGACAAAATTAGTTGGTCATTGTGGCATGAGCCTGTGGTCCCAGTTACTCAGGAGGCTGAGGTGAGAGGGTCACCTGGGCCCAGGATGTCAAGGATGCAGTAAGCTGTGTTCACACCACTGCACTCCAGCCTGGGCAACAGAGCAAGATTCTGTCTCTAAAAAGACACATGTATATGACAAGGAAGGAAAAAAAATCCTGGGAAATTTTTAAAGAGATAGAAGATTTTTAAAAAGAGATTAAATAGAGACATGACAACCAATTGCAATGAAAGATGCTTAATTGGAAATTGGATGAGAAAAAAAAACCAACAATTTTACGGCTGTCGTACCCAACGTTTGGTCCCAAGAACCTACGAGCTTATTATAAATTCAGAACCTCAGCCTCCAACCCAGATATACCGAATTAGACTACAATTTAAACAACATTGTCAGGTGATTTCGGTGCATACTACATTTTGTGGAAGCATTGCTATTACAAGCATTATCAGACAAGTAGAAAATTTTGATACAGATTGAATATTAGACATTGTTGATTCTATCAATTCTATCAACATTGATAGAATTCTCTATATATGATAGTCATGTGTGATTATATCGGAGAATGCCCTTGAACTTAGAAGGTACATGCTGAAGTATTTAGCAATGAAGTGTGAGAATATTGGCAACTAACTCCCAAATGGTTCCAAAAAACAAAAATAAAGAAATACGTGTTTGTACATTATATGCAGATATATAAATACAATCAAGGAAAAAGAGAAAGTAAACGTGACAAAATGTTAATTGGTGAATATAGGTGAAGAACGCATGGCTGTTCACTGAACTATTCTTGTAAATTAAAGAATAGTAAACTATCTTGTAAGTTAAAAAATGTCTCAGAAAGTTGGGGAGGAAACAAAAGTATAATGAAGCATCAGTTTCACTGGTGGTCTAAGTGGTGACTGAGAACTGTTTTGGTTTTTGGTGGTTGTTGTTTTAAGCTCACCAGTTAATTCTAATTTGGAGCCAGAATCGAGAGCATGGGGCTGAGACAAACATCAGATGGGGTACCTGGGCTTCTGAGCTTCATGTAATGTAAGGGAACATGTTTCAGAAAAGAGGGAAATATATATTGAGAAAGAGAAAAGAAACCTTATTTAATGGAAGTACACATAACTCAGAAGTGCTATAATATCTCACTCTATACTGTAAATTAAAAGGGAAAGGGAGTCTTCTACTAAATATGAAGAACTTTAATAGCTTTGAAAAGAAGTCTATGGGGTAGGATGGGATAGAATTAGCCCCTCAGAAGGCAGAAGCCAGATCAGGAGGTCTGATGCATGGTCATTCAAATGACAAAAAGCACTGGAGTACACTTTAAATGTCATGTCTAATTTTTTTGTGAGACGCTTTTAGAGTCAGACAGAACTATGTTTAAAGTCAGAAACTGCCACTTATGAGAAGTTTTATATTGCCTAAGATATTTGGCCTCTACACCTCATTTTCTTTATCTGTAAAGCCAGGAGACTATACCTATTTGGCCAGTTTTTATGATGATTAAATAAAATTAGGCATGAAAAGTGCTCAGTATAGCACTGCCATATGGAGCACGCTTAACAGATTATTCTAGCCCTAACACTGGGTATGTGATTTTCTGATTTCTTATACCTCCACTTCGTTTTTTAAAAGCCATAATGAAACTGCAAGTTTACACGGTCCTATAAAGCAAGTTGTGGAGGTCTTAAACATGACTAACAAATGTTAAGCCTGAAGAACGAATATTTGAGTTCCTGCTTTTATTTTTTTGTAGGTTTGGATACTCTTTGGTCCTTGGATGAGAATGGATGCAGTATGTAGTCAGGATAAAGAATCTCCCAACCAACACAAATTATCCCAGGGGCTACCATTCGGTGTGCTGTGGCATTTCCTTAAGCCCTCTCTTTCTTCCCCAGAGAGGAAAGAACTAAGTTGAAGAACTTTTACCCTTATAACCATTATAAATTGTCTTCTTCTTTTCTGAAATATACACGCACGCAAATTAGCCTGTGTGTACTGACTCAAATATTCAAGTAAAATATTTATTAAACTATTTAAAAACAATTTATTAGCAAGTGGCTTTTCAAGACTTCACATAAAAGGCAGGTCATAAATACATAGGCTAGACATTCTAAAGAAAGCTGACCAAAGTTTCGTTTAAAGTGGCCAAATCAGTTGTCAAAGGCATCACTGGACACTGACTGAGAATAAATAATTATCAAGTGATTCCATTCAATTGTTCACTACAGAATAAAATGGCAACTAGCCAAGAAAAGATGAGCAATTTCCATGTTCAAGCTAGCTACTGTGTTTGGAACAAAATTTTCTTCAGCAAATTTAAGAACAAATAAAAAACAGTTTGTCTAAGAGGGTACACTAACCTCTAATGTATACCATAGGAGAAAGAAGAAGTGCTTACCAGGCTTGCAAAGAAAACATGGATTGTACTCAGAAAATGTCTAGGGAATTCTTATGGTAAATATAAACAAAATTATGTTTTCTTAGCATTCTCAATTGGTTTAGCAGCTGTTGGCTTTTAAACTTAGAGATAATAACCAGAGGGATTATGTTGTCTTTTAAAATTCCATGGTTTAGAAACATGTAAAGAAAATATCTTGGATGTCCTGTCAGCCTGTACCAGCCAATTTGTCTATGGTAGATATAGCAGAGCCTTAATGTCTTGTGTTAAGACACAGTTTAATGTATTTGCTTTGTAGCACAGCCAAACATTCATCTAACATATTACATACTTGCTGCAATTACTGTTTGTTGCCCAGGAGAGAACTGTATAAAAACCTGTTCTGGTAACAACGTAAAAATAGGCAAAGAGGAACACAGCAAAACAGTCGAATTAAATTACTAGTAGACATGATAACTACTAAACTCCAAGTAATTAAATGTGCATATATATCTTGACATTTTTATTTATCTTCATGTTTTCTAAAATATTCCTTGC
Organism: Aotus nancymaae; assembly: GCF_030222135.1. NCBI lineage: Eukaryota > Metazoa > Chordata > Mammalia > Primates > Aotidae > Aotus > Aotus nancymaae. The sequence goes on along the minus strand of NW_026988903.1, from coordinate 100,421 downwards.
GCTTAAAAACTTATTCATTTTCAGAATTGCATAATACATTAAAACCACTTATAAATAGTTACCTGGATATATCTTTTCACTTTTTGAATATGTTTTTGAAGAAGGAATTCGTTTTGGCCAGGCTGAACCATTATATGATGTTGATATATGTTTGTCTGAGGGAAAAAAATCCAGGATTAAATATTTTAAAACTTTAAAATCATATTCCAAGGGTGTTTCAAAGTTATAAACATCTCGGGGTGAAGCTATTCTCTAAGGAATTTATTTTACCATTTCAAAGCTAAGGCATCAGGGATACAAGTGAGTTTATTAAGACAATTTAAGTTATAAGTGAACATGGTTACAGATTATTAATTGGCTGTTCAGTGCTTCAAATAAAGATAAGATACAGGAGAGTATGATATCTAAATGTAATAAAAATTTTCACTGCCTGGCTTAATCATAGTTTTACATAAGTTCTGCTAGTGTCTGTTAGAGCTTTTATTTAAAAACTGTGAAACTCTGAGGTACAGGCCAAGTCCTGTGTCCTTCCATGAAGTGACTTCCATGGTTGCACTAAGTAGCATGATGAAGTAGTGAACTCACTATCCCAGACAGCCAAAGCATTTATATCCTGACCTGGTCCTTCAATACTTATTTTTCTCTGACATAGCAACATTTCTAATACTATCTAACAATGTTATATTTGTGTTTTCAAATATTACTATGCAGCTGTATTCTCAAACATGATCCACAATACCAATAATTTGCTTTTCTCTTGTGTTGACATTTGCGCTAATGGTGCAAAAGAAATACAGAGTATAAACTCTGGCACCTTCATACAAATCTAGACATTGACAACTGTTCTAGTACTCATTGTATTCTTCACAGCCATCCACTTGCAGTTAAATAATAATAACAATAAAAAAATAATAATAATAAATAAAATTAAAAGCCCGTTTCACCTAAGAATATCCTGATTTACATATACACATTCCTATATCGTTCTAAAGAAAAGAGAAAAATAAATCAAATAATGCAAATGTCTATTTAAATTGTATAAGAAACACCTACTATGAACCCATAAACAACATGTTTATATACACCTACTACGTACCCACAAACACAAAATGTTTATGGGTACATAGTAAGTGTATATAAACATTTTGTGTGGGTACATAGTAGGTGTATATAAACATTTTGTTTGTGGGTACATAGTAGGTGTATATATTTCTTAAATTATAAAAGAAACTAAGAAAGATATAGTCTTATGCTTCCAAAAGTACAAAATATTCAGAACTCCACTAATCAGACCATGAACAAGGAAAAATACAAACATGAAATCATACAGAATTGAGCAGCAGTTTGTTAAGCTGAAAGAAAAGAAACTCAACTTCAAAAGAGCAAAATCCATCTGAGAAACAGGAAGAAAAAGAGATTTGGTTCTCTTCTCCCTGGTAGCCTTGTACTTCCAGACATATACTATGACTCTGCCTATTACATGATGAAATGACTTAGAAGCAATCTATACATGGTGAGAGGGATAAGAGGTTGTCAAAAATATGGCAGTTAATCCCCAAACTAACCCTTTCAGAAAATAATCATGAAGGCCTACAGAAATGGCAAGGCACTAGTCTGACGGTGATAACTGAACAATGTAGTTAATGGAACAAGAAAATGTCAGCCATTTAAAAACAATCCTCCAGAGTGGCATGAAGCTGTCCAGGGGGAACAAAGTACAGTGCTCTCATAAAAGAAGAAGAAAAACACTCTAGGGAGGTGCAATGTGAAGTCATTGCACTCACAACGTGAGTTTTCTTCCACATCCCTTAAATCACGTGCAGGAGTGCACATGGAAGAAATCTTCTCACTAGTTTCTATGGTGGTGATGGCCAGGAAAAAGAAGAGGGGAGTAGGTAGCAGTGAAGATTAGCCAAGCCATCAGAAAATTCCATGGGAATGCCAACCACAGACAAAAGTAAACCACATCAAGAAAGGACCTCTCACCTGGACTGACGTTGGGTTTGGGTTCCTTGTTAACATGGACTTCATTGTAGGACCCCTGTGTGGGCCTGCTGCGGGGAGGTGCATTCAACGAGACACTCCTGACGGCATCTCTTTCAACGTGAACATAAGATGCGTTCTCAGTATTTCGATTTTTATTATTGCGATGGTAACTCATTTTATTTTGGGGACCTGGGGTCTGTACTGCTGTAACGAAAGGCAGGAGGGAGTGAGGAATAAAACACAGGCTGGTTTCACACCCATAAATAACATATTGCACTGTAAGTGCTTGATGGCATAATGGAAGCCAAAATAATGAAGTTTAGAGTTGAGTTGACACCTAAAGTAACATCTATGTCACATGACACTAATTTGTTTTTCAGGTAGAAGATATTTGATATTTACTCCCTTTTAAAATTACAATTTAGAAATATCAAATGTATGGACACTTTACCTCTCTGCATTCCAGAGCCAGGAAAGTTCTTTGGTTCGTCATAAATCCATTTTGTTTTTTTCACACCTTTAAAATGAGGGTTCCTCGGCTGGACATCGTTCACTTAGAAAAGATACAAATTTTACAGTTTTTTTAAGAGATGCTTTTATCTTTGAAATTACTGTGGGTGATAATTACATATCTGTGCATTCACATGTCAAGCAAGAGTAAAAAATAAATGTACTACCCTAATACTTTACTTTTTAGAAAAAAAGGTGATTTATTTTTAAGTGCCAAAAAAATCTATCTTGGAAGTAGATTGATGAGATAACCTTCAATAAGTAGCTTTCCTCAAAGAAAAATACTTTTCTCCAAACGAATGTGTGGATTCTTTTAACGGAACATAAAATTGCATTCAAAATATAATTATAAATATCATTATAATGCTATTATTAAGTAGTTTTAGAATCATTATTTTCAACATGAATCTTTTTGTACTTTTTAGCCAAAACTACTACTTCTTAAGAAGTTGGATTAACATGAAATACTTTCAGTGAATTTTACCTTATTCTTTTAAGGTCTTAAGTTGGGTGTACAGAGAGTTTGGTCAAGACTAAGTAATCAGAATTTGTAAGTTCTAAGAATATTAAATTTTCACTCTGTATTTGCATATTTTCACGTCCAAAATTTTATATATATTCTCAATTTTTCAGGAATTTCTATGGTACATATCTCCAGAGAATTTTTAAACAATTTTGTAGAGGGGGCATTCTGTCACTTCACTGTGCGGGGCTTCTGAAAAATCACAAGTGACCACTGCACAGAGAAACTGATCACCAAATGTGCAGTGTAGATTATACTAGTTTTCTACAGTAGACTAATACATCTTTCTGTGCTCTCTCAGTTTAAGCTTTAAGCCCTCAATAAAGATCTGATTCACTGTCCCTTCCTCAAACATCATAGCCCTGCTCTACTCCCAAGCTGCCAGTCCAATGATTTGGAATCCATATTTTTAACAAGTGCTAGTGAACTGGGCTTCTTGGAGGCAAATCACAATTATTCCTATCAGTGTCAGGCTGCGATCCAAGAATATTTTAGGGGTTCAATACATAAAATAAGGAACAAAAGAAAGAAGGGAAGGGATCGGAAGATTCACAAGTCTTCACTGTATCAAGAGAAGTAGTTCATTGAAATGAATGTCAAGGAGAAGCCAAACTAATATAAAATAATCCAAAATGTAATAAAAAGCTGTCAATGCATCATTCCACTATGGGTGAAATTTAAAATGTTATGCTAGTGAATCTTCCAAAAAGGTAGTATATTATTAATTTTAAGACCCAAATTTAAACTAGTGGGAAAGCATATAATGCACTAGGACCTACATCACAGTTCATTGTCAGTTAGTAGAGGATATTGTGTCTTTAATTCTTAGTTCTGAATAATTTTGAAACTTTTTTTTCCTTTCTTTTTAAAAATTCTGTTTTAAATAACCAATACAAATCCATGGCAAGACAAATATATCTAAGGCCAAAAAGTGGTAGAGCTATTGTCTTACTTGAAGAGGGATCCTCTCTGCACTTCATACTGATATTCTCAGTAGCATTTAATACATGCGTTGTAGGTACTGGTCGGGTAGTTAGGGAATGCTTTGGATGAGCACTGTGCTTGTTATCTTTTAAAGGAAATTAAGAACATAAAACGTCAATATTAGTTTTAAAAAAATTTCAGTTGGTATTTCACTATTCAAACATTACATGATGGGAACAGTTCTTTAAAATGATATATATGTTTATTAATTGTGAGGAAAGCATCATTAACATTCCCTAGTTGCCACATGGATTTCCAAATGTCATCAGTAACAAAATAAAACTCTGAAACTATAGCCATTATTTTCAATATGTAAATAAATAAATGTGGCAATATATTTAATAACTCCATACAAAAGTTTTAAAAGGTTTTAAATTTTTATGATGAATGGTCCCATTTAAGTTGGGGTTCTGAACATATTTTAAATGTAACAACTTTAACTTGTCATATGCTTTGAAGCAGAACTAACTTCTTGTTACATGCTTTGGAGAGAACTCCTTGGTAGGGCTTTCCACAATGATGAAAATGTTCTAAATCTGTGCTGTTCAATATGGCAGCCATTAGCCTCCTGTGACTACTGAGTACATGGAATGTGGCTAGTGCCAATGAAAAACTGATTTTTTATTTCATTCAACTTTAACTTAAACAGTCATACATAGCTGGCAGCTACTATATTAGTATAGCTTTAAGAGTTTCTTTGATGGATTGGGCAAAACCTTTCCATCTTTGAGTGATAAAATGAGAGAAAGATTTATAATTTTCCACAGAAATAATTGGATCACTAGTTCCCTTTCTTATGCTTGAGAATATTTAATGGTAGAGATAGTAGATAAAATGGGTTTGCATTTTGATTGAGGGTATGTGAAGCTCCCTAATTACAGGACAGCTGTATATTTAGTCTGTGACTGAGGGGCACTCAGCAGAGAGACACCACATGGTGGATTCTAAGCACAGTTAAAGGTAGTGTAAAACTATAGTGGATATATTTTATCATATGTCTTGTTTATTCACAGACTAGTGTTAGCAACAAGTATAAAATATACAAGTCTTTTTAAGATTAAACTCTTTAAAATTTTCACAATATTTTCTAAGAAAATTCATTTACACTGATATTACATATTAAAGGACTTGGTATTACCATTTAAGAGAGCCAGTAACTTTAGAACTAGCAATACTCCTAGAAATTATACAGTTCAACAGGCTATTTTTCAGATAAGGAAAAATCGTCATGGTCATACAATTATGGACAGAGCCAGGACTGGAACCTTAGAGCTCTTGATTCCTATTCAGTGTATATGTTGATTTATTACCATTCCTCTTATACTGGTTTTTATAACAAGCAACCTTATCTTTAACTCGTCTAGCCAAATTACAAATGAATCAAAATTATATAATAATTCATTACCTTTAGTATTTGAACATTTTGATATGGTGATTTCTTTGTCTTTCATTAAAGTTTCCTTTTTCTTCCTTCCAAGAAACATGTTCCTCTGTGGAACGTAACAGTCACCTCCTATGACAAAACCTTACTGTCAGTGGCAATGATGGCAGAAAGTGATACAAACTACCTTTCAATACAGGAATATTTTCTACAACACCCCGTTTGTCCACCTTTGTTTGGACACTTCTCAGTGATACCATACCTGTCTCCATACATTTATATGTTTAGATTAATATATGTGTATCAATATATATGTATATGAATACACAGTATGTAAACTTACATATAAATAATTGCAAGAAAATTCATAGAGTCAACAAAATTTTCCTTAATTTATAATAATCTTTAGTCCCACCCTTTAGAGATACTCAAAGTAAATGTAATTTATCTTCCATATAAAATCTTCAGATATCTTAAAGCAGTTTTCATGTTTCCCCAAGTTCTTCTACTTTCCAGGATAAATATTCATAGTTGCTTTCAATATTACATACAAAATTCCAAATTTCTTTGCCGTACAAGTTACGTTTTCTTAACATAAAATATTTATGTCAGCCGGAGGCGGTGGCTCACGCCAGTAATCCCAGCACTTTGGGAAGCCAAGGAGAGGATCATGAGGTCAAGAGATCGAGACCATCCTGGTCAACATGGTGAAACCCCGTCTCTACTAAAAATACAAAAAATTAGCTGGGCATGGTGGCGCGTGCCTGTAATCCCAGCTACTCAGGAGGCTGAGGCAGGAGAATTGCCTGAACCCAGGAGGCGGAGGTTGCGGTGAGCCGAGATCGCGCCATTGCACTCCAGCCTGGGTAACAAGAGCGAAACTCCGTCTCAAAAGGAAAAAAAAAAAGTGTATATATATATATATATATATATATATATATATATATATATGTCAAATAACCTTATGTGAACTAAGTTGTGGAGTAATCAGCGAAACTAGTATAATAATATTTGCCATTCATGGAGTAATTTTCTAGGTATCAGACGTGCTACTGAGTACTTTAAACCTCATTTAATTATCTTTCCATACTACTTCTAATAATCCAATGTGAGGTCACCGTCTAGTGAAAACTCCTAAATTGTTGTGAAACATTTGGCCAAAAAACCCACTATATCTTCCCCTCACAAACTCCATCATGTTGGGTTTCCCCAACTCAAAGAAAAGCCACCATTTAATGTTGTGTAACTGAATGTAAGAAGGCATGCTTCTTATTGTTTGAGGTTACCCTGTAAGATATGGTTAATTGTTCCTACAAATTAACTTCCAATTAACTGTAAATTTTATAAATATGTCTACATTCACCCAGTCATTCAATGCATTTAAACATATCATCATTTATTCTGCAAGTATTTACTGAGTACACATAATGTGCCAGGCATTCTACTACAGATATTTATCTATAGCGATTGATTATATACAGTTCCTGGCCTCAAGGAGCTTACACAAAACCAGTGATGAAAATGTTAAAAAAAAATTTGGTTTCTGCCATGACAAAAATGGCTTTTATCAGAATAACTTTCATCCCAAAATCAATTATGAATTGCCAAAACACATTGATTGGAAAACAACCCAATGCATGCTCGTGTCATCCCTGAGAGCAATGGAGGGACACAGAGTCAATTGTACGTTCACATTCACCCTGGTTTTCTTCCCTGAAGGTGTTACACTCCACACTCACTACAGATTTCTCACGGAAAGCATGTCTAGTTCATCATGTAAGGAAAGAACAAGCAGAAAGTGACACCAAGGAGGTAAAAAAGAGCCAAAAGTCTGGGACTGTCTAATTGGCTTGAACTTGAGGGGGGAAATGAAAAAGGAAGAACAACAAAGAAGTTCCCCTGAAATAGGCATAAAACTAAAACTCCCTTTAGGTCATTACCCGACTCCCACATTTTTCATGCACACAATGGAACCCTAGGATTTCAGCAAAACAGCATCTGGGAGGTTAAAAACTGGTCAGAGATTTCAGCATCTACATACTGCTCGGGAGGTAAAATTTGGCACAGAAGCCTCACCAGAGTAGAGATATCTTGGTGAACACCCCATGTCTCAGTTGATAACCCAGTAAAGCAATGCTGTAGGGGTGAGGGTCATATCCTAGGAATGAGGACTATACCTTCAAAGAAATGAAAATTAATGTATCACCCCTAATAAAGCCCAAAACCAGTCCTTCACAGAATTAAGGTGGCCAGCTGATAGTCTAGCTGCCTGCCAGAAGAAAAGTTTCTTTCTTAAAAAACAACATCATTCATACACCATGTAATTTTTATCTATAATGTTCAGTAGCAAAAAAAATATCAGAAGGGCATAGTAAGACAGAACAAATGAGCAAAAACCTGAGGAAAATGAGAGATATCCCAGTGTTATCAAACAAGAAGTTGGAAAAAATAACAGAAACATTATCAAAATAGAGAACTGATAGAGAATTTAAGTAGAAAATCAATAAAAAGGTCAAACAAATTTAGAATTTAAAATATGGATTGAAGAGCAGAGAGGAAGAGAATTAGTGAACAGGACAGTAGGTTGGCAGAAAGTATCCAGATTTACCTAGAGAAATCAATAAGAAAAAAAACACATTTAAGATGGACTAGAGACTTAAAAACGCACCAGACAAAAGAGAAAGTCAAAATGGCCAATGAGTTTATGAAAAGGTGCTCAACATTATGAGTCATCAGGGAAATACAAATTAAAACTACAAAGATGTGCCACTAGCCCCCCACCAGAAAGGCTAAAGTTAAAGGACTGAAAATTCTCATTGTGGGTTAGGATACAGAGCAAGCTTATCTCAAAGAAAAGGAGTGCTTATGGCCTTTAGAAGACATGTGCAAGAAGGAATGTTAACAATAGTCCCACACTGGAAATATTGTTCATCATAATCTCAGTATCGATACTCATGGTGCTTTCGTGTGTTGTTTTTTGTTTGTTTATTTGTTTACAAACGTATAAACAGTGGTGAAAAGTCTGAGTTGTTAGACCCACACATTTCTAGCTGAGGTCTAACAATGCTCATTTCAGTTCATACAGAGATGACCAGAGAACGGCTGGAGACAGGAGGGGGCAGCACAGCACAGTGCAAGAAGCTCTGACTCTGGGGAGAGGTGGAAGGGATCTGAATCCAAGTTCTGAGGCTTGTCGGTGGGGGAACCTCAGGAGAGTCACTTAACACTTCTTAACTTTGTTTTCTCTTTTGTAATATAAAGAAAACAATATACCAGGATGAGTAATTTCTACGATTTAAGATTATAATCTCTGTGAGATGTATGTATATGTGTGTGTGTACGTATTTCCCCAAGGAGCAATGATTCAGTGTTTGCTAATTCAGGGTTCATGTCAGCTTTATGGAACGTAGCTACCAGGAATAACAAGAATCAATCGTGTGTGGGTTTGTGTGTGTATCAACTGTGTGTATATGTATAGACTATATACAGAGAAGAAATGCCCATGTTTTCATATATACATACATATATATAGTATACATCTTATATAAAGAAATGTGTGTATATATGTGGCATATATCTATCTGTCTGTAGATATTTACAGCAATATAAAAAGGCTACTGCTACAATCAACAACATGGATCAGTCTCATAAAAAGAGCATTAAGTAAAAGAATCCAAACTAAAAGAGTTCAAACTGCATATTTCCAGTTATATAAATGCCAAAAAATGCAAAATTAGCCTATAGTAAGAGTGAGCAGAGTAGTGGTTACCATTGGGAGAAGACTACTGACTTGGAGGGAAGGAGCCATCTGGAGTACCATAAATGTGGTTACATTGATACATACACACGTAAAATTTTAACAAGCTATTCACTCCAGATCTGTGAACTTTCTTAAAGTGTATAACACACTAAAATAATATTAAGATAAGGCAATACCTCAAGTATTTTTCTTGAAATTGAACACTAACTCATTAATTATAATTTCAATTTTTATCATCTTCATTTCAAAGATGTCTTATGAATACAGGGGTCTGAATATGTTTAGATATATCTATCATATACATATACCCAGAAGATTCTTTTATCTAGTGACACAGAGAACAGTATGATGCCTGGAAAATCAATAAGCCTAACTATGCCAGAATCTAGAATGCCAGATGATGGAATTCTTGTAACATCCTTTTGGTATGGTTGTTCAACCAATTTATGATAGTAATTTATAACGATATTACAGTAATAAACTGGTTGAACAACCACACCAAAAGGATGGTAGATAGACTAATGACTGTATAATGACATTCTCACATTTTCTAACACCCAACAAAGTAGGGAATATATTACTAATGTCACAATGTGAAGGAAAGTTTACTTTTATATGAAGTCATTAGTTTATCAATGGTTGAAAATAACTTTTGATTAACCAGAAGGCAATTGGATTTAATAATATTTCAACAAAATGTCCAATTAGAATTGCTCAGGTTAAGTGGATCCCACTTATACAGGTTATATAGACAGTGGGAACTCCGATGGGAGAAACTAGCAGTGTTTCTAATTTGCAACTAAACTGATTACTTCAAGGCAACTAAACAATGCCAGCTAGACTAAAATGCTGCAGATATAAGAAGAAAGAATCAAATTACTTTAGCACTAGAAAAAAAAGAAAAAAGCATACACAGAAGAAAATGGCTGACACCAGGACAGCAGAAAGTATCACCAATATGCCTAAGATATACTGATACTTACTGACACCTGCTCTCAACTCCCTTCCTGATCTTCATGCACATTGTTCCCACCAGCCACACCTTTCAATCTCCCCACAAACTCTCTATATATTTTTAAAACGAATGCCTGGAATTTTCAGTCAAAGGATTGATTTTCCAACATGTTTATGCTAAAAAGCAGTTCCAAAATATTTAAGCTATAATACACAGTTAGAATGTGATGTGGTGGCACACATGATATATATTTGAATACAGCTGCTTTAAAGCAGACTTACTCTAATGACTTATTAATTGCCTCTTTCATTTACAGCTCTGTTATAGTATATTACAGCACATACATGACACCTAAATTCATTACAGTCTGGAGTCGAGCCTACACACACACACACACACACACACACATACACCCACACACACAGGCACACACACATCAGGTTTCTCATTAAAATATGGAAAATGGAATGTCTTACACACTGAACACAAATTCGCGCAAGGTATTTGGTAGACATTTTAGTCTCTGAAAGCATCTGATTTTGTAATGTACCTCCAACTCCCTGTGTTAACCATGACATGGTCAAAAAAAGAAAAATTAGTTGTAAAAGATAAAATTCAGACATTTATTATGTGGTGATAGATTCAGTCAATCAGTAATAAATTAACTTACTTCCATTTTCAGAAGCAGCAATGTCAGTCCCTGGTTTCCTATGCAATGATGTTTTTATTTCACTTTTTCTTTCATATTGGCTAAATTTTGTCGGAACTGTAAGACTATCTCCTAGAAATAAGAAAAAGAAAAAGTCACTCCAGAAATTACTAGATGGTTAAATAAGAAATTTATGGTAGAATTCATGATGAACGTAAAAAAGTTTTCAAGTTAATGCGAGTATTGTTTGAACAGTGATCTAATAAACAATAAATTAATAAATAGATGAGTTTTAAATTCTGTAAGTCAACAAAGAAGTGAGTATATTCTCCTATTTGGATTATTTATTCAATGGCAATTAAAAAATTTAAGCTATCTAACACTATTGTATGCATTTAGTCAACACTAAACATATGGATATGTTTCTCATATACTGAATTTTGTAATATTGCTTTTGATTTTATCTGTTCACCATGAACAATCAGATAAAATGTATTAACACTACAAAATGCTAATTGCACTGATAATTAAATAACACTCTCGGCTTTCCTCATGCACTTCTAGATAATTTTCTTCTAAAATAAACAAAAGCAGAATAAAAGAGACATGACAACCTAATGCAATGTGTGATTATGGGTTGAATCCTAGACCAGGGGAAAAAATTAATTTTACTATAAAGAACATTAATGGTATAATTGGTAAAATTTATGGGAAAAGAAGGTTGTGAATGATATTGTTTTCAGTGGTAATTTTCTGATTTTCATATTTATACTACAGTTATGTAAAAGCAAAGCGATATCATTTCTATAACTTATTCTCTTAAAGAGCTCCCAAAATTATAATTGTATATTTAGAGAGAGTGAAAATTCAAATATGGTAAAATGCTAACATTTCAAGGAAATCTAGGTGAAGGGTATATAGGAATTAACTGAATCTATTTAAAAATAAAAGTCTTGAAAGCATAATACAAAGCAAAAGTACATACAATAGTCTTCATAGCATGCCATCTTTTTTTTTTTTTTTTTTTTTGAGACAGAGTTTCGCTCTTGTTACCCAGGCTGGAGTGCAATGGCAAGATCTCGGCTCACCGCAACCTCCGTCTTCTGGGTTCAGGCAATTCTCCTGCCTCAGCCTCCTGAGTAGCTGGGATTACAGGCACGCGCCACTATGCCCAGCTAATTTTTTGTATTTTTAGTAGAGACGGGGTTTCACCATGTTGACCAGGATGGTCTTGATCTCTTGACCTCGTGGTCCACCCGCCTCGGCCTCCTAAAGTGCTGGGATTACAGGCTTGAGCCACTGCGCCCGGCCAATATGCCATCTTTAATGTTCATTGTTAACTTATTTTTTTCTTTTGTTTTTATTTCCTTTTATTTTCTCTCCTCTGAGTAGTGCAGCCTTGCAATCTGTCCTTCCCTATATGGCTCCCAAGTCTTGCAGACTCTTCTCCATCTGATGGTGTGTTGCTGCCACCTACCGCCACACGTTTGAATAGTTCGCTACAAACAGACTTGCACAGCATCTTGTGGATGTTCATCCACAATAAATCAGATTCTCCAAAAGTAAGCGCCATAAAACACAGAGCCTTTGATTTGTCCTCCAGCACAGACCCTGAAATAGTCTTGTCCACAGAAGACTCTCATTCAATGACCAAATAATCTTTGTCCTGCCGCTAGCGTCATTCTGTGATCTCTTCTTCTTGGGCTAGGCTTACTTTTCTATTCAGAAAGAAAAATCTAGACCTCTTTCACAGGGGTGATTTATCTCAAAGACAAACAAAATGGTAAAAGCAAATTATTTACAGGATTACCCCATGGAGTGTGTAGTGTCATTGTGTGTTATGAAGTCTATTCATTCTGTCATTTCTCTAGGATAACATAACCCCATTAATAGCAGCTTTGGGTCATCCAATACAAACACTTTTTTCTAGCTCTCAATTACAATGTATTATTTATCACTTTATTCTTCTGTACATCATACTAAATAATTCAGTCTATCACACCAAGTATCTCTTATATATCACTATGAATGCTGCGTTTTCATTTCTTACCGTTTTGCAATTCACTGCCACTTTCCAACGTCTTTTCTGACTCTTTCTCTGATATACGGGCCACACTTTTCGAGGATGAAATACCTGGAGGAGTATGAAATCCATAGTATTCTCCTAATCGACCATAAGAAAAGTAATAGTTAGTATATTGATCACATCAAGTATTATAAAATACAAAAAATGTTTGATTTCTTAGCAGATTTATGACACATCTCCACAACTGCTCTTTTTTCTTCAATTTCTTCAGGAGTCCTTGTCCATAAACTAGAAGCATCTATAGGATACATTTTTTTAATTAAATTTTCCCAACGCCAAATAATGTGAAAATTTATAAACTAGAAAGAAAAACCCCAAATACTGTTTTCATGGATAGATTATGTTTTTATATGTTTAAAGTCAATAATTTTACATACTAGTAATAGTTTCAAGTTGCTACATTTTAAGTATTAAAGAGAATTAGTCAAGAGAAAAGAAAGGACTATGTATTATGTACTTTGAAATGAGATGCTGAATGTATAGACTCAATGTTGAGATGGTGTATGTTTATTTGGAGGTTGATGTAGGCATGAGAGACATGGAGCTGCAGCACACAGAAACAGTAATAAGTAGCTCTGTGTATTCCTAAGCACAGAAACTATGGTGGCCTGTGACCCACAGAAGGACACATTCCAGCACAAAGACAGAGTGAGAGTTTATTTTTCTTCATGTTTATCTTGTATATACACACTTTCTGGCACCACTGTTCTGGGTTGATATGGGAGGCAAAGGATGGACTAAACTGCAAAAACCTGGGTTCTAAACCTGTTCATACTCTTGTGAGGATGACCTAGAATAATGCAGATGACAGTGCTTTATAGATTATTAACTATTACATAGACCTCTGTAACTCAAGGATTAAATGTGAAGCTAATATATTATTAATACATATGTATATAAATAGAAACATGTGCATCAATGTGTTTTAGAAACAATTTATATAAAAAATGGAACTTATTAGTATCTCTCTATATATACTAATATATACACCTGTATATATTTAAGCATCAGATATGTCTCCCAACCATCACATAACAAAAAATTTCCAATCCAAATGATCTTAAATATGTTAGAGATAGAACAAATTAGAACATAACGAATTAAATTTGTTTAATACAATTCAAGTAATGTTCTCAGCAAAATCTGCCTTATATATTTCATCATAAACCTCTATAGTTAAACATATATGTAGAAAATGTCGTGAGGTTTCTGAATGCGCATTATAAACCTGAGAAAAGGTCTACTAACCATTTTGTTCTTCTATTTCCTCTTCTTCCTCAAAATTGGTTTTTAAAACTAAAGGACCGTGGATGGGTCGTGATATATTGTCCTGAGGTTTCAAAGGTTTCTGATTCTGGGTCTGGAGTGGAATTCCTTCCAGACTTTCTTTCTGTAGTGTCATATCTGCAGAGAAAATGCAACATTTTAGTCCATTAAAGATAAATGTGATGATAAGTATATTTGATAATCAATCATTGCCCTCCGAATTAACTACATATTATTTTACAACATGTATAATAGTAATGCATTAATAGATTGTGTTTCTACGCATTAGCAATGAACAAACTGAAAATGAAATGAAAAATAATCCCACTTACAATAGCATCAAAGAGAAAAAATATTTAGGAATTAATTTTAAGATGTGCAAAATTTATATTCTGAAAAGATCGTTGAAAGAAGAAAAAAATGTTGTTGAAGGAAGTTCCAGAAATGTTGAAATGGAAAAATATCCTTGTGTATGGATTGATTTGTTGTTGGTATGGCAATATTTTCCAAATTAATCTATGGGTTCAATACAACCCTTATCAAAATCCCAACAGACTTCTTTGCAAAAATTGACAAGCTGATTCTAAAATTTATATGGACATTACTACAAAACTAAAGTAATCAAGACTATCCGAACTAGCATAAAAACAAAAATAGGTCTACGTATCATTGGAATAGAATTGCAAGACCAGCAATAAACCTTTATATGAATCAATTTATGCTCAATTGGTTTTCATCAAGGGTACATAGACCATTCAATGGAGAAAGAATAGTATTTTCAACAAATGGTGCTGGGACAACTACATAGCCACATGCAAAGTAATTAAGTTGCACAACTTCATCACATTATAAACAAAAATTAATGCAAAGTGGATCTAAGAACAAAATCCAGGAGCTGAAGCTATAAAACTCTTGGAAGAATCCTTAGGTTATACAAAGCTTTCTTAGATATGACATCAAAAGGATAAGCAATCATTGAAAAACAGCCAGCCCCCTGGCACATGGAGGTGAGCCACGAGAGCACCTGTCAACAAGGCCTAGATTTTGCTGAAAAGCAGAAAAGCAGTTCCCAGCCCTCTCAGCCAGAGAGTGAAGAGACACTCAGAACCCCAAGGTGATGCAGAAAGAATGAGTAAGATCCAGCCTGGGCAACATGGCAAAACCCTATCTCTACAAAAAATACAAAAGTTAGTCAGGTGTGATGGTGCACACCTGTAGTCCCAACCACTCAGAAGGCTGAGGTGGAAGCATCACTTGAACCCCAGAGGTTGAAGCTGCACTTAGCCAAGATCATCCCACTGCACTCTAGCCTGAGCAACAGAGCAAGACTCTGTTTCAAAACAAAACCAAAACCAAATGAGATATCACTTCATACTACAGTGATTGCAATTATTACTTTTTTTTATTAAAAAGACAATAACAAGTGTTGACAAGGATGTGAAGAAACTGGAATCTTCATACATTGCAGTTGGGAATGTAAAATGTTGCAACTACTTTAGAAAACAATTTGACAGTTCCTCAAAAGGCTGAACATGGAGTCATCATAAGTCCCATCTATTCCATTTTCAGCTACATACAAAGGGGTGTAAAAATATATGTCCATATTGTACAAATGTTCATTTGTACACAAATGTTTATATCAACGTTATTTATAACAGTCAAAAAGTGGAAACAACCTAAATTTCCATTCTCTGATAAATGGATAGATAAAATGTGGCATTTTCAGACAATGGAGTGCTATTAGGCTATAAAAAGGAATAGAGTACTGCTGCATGTGAGAGCATGGATGAATTTTGAAAACACACTAAGTGAAAGAAGTAATTCACAAAACAATAATGTATGATTCCATTTATATAAAATAACAAAAACATATTTGTAGAAACAAGAAGGAAATTAGTGACCGTGTAGGTTTCAGGAGTTGGGAAGAAATGAGGAGTAACTCTTAAAGGGTGTGGATTTCTTTTTTGGCGTGATCCAATGTTCCAAAATGGAATATTGTTCTTTGATCCATTTTGAGTTAATTTTTGTAATGTGATGCAGTTGTGCTACTTAATTACTTTGCATGTAGCTATCTAGTTGTCTTCGCACCATTTGTTGAAAATACTATTATTTTCCCCATTGAATGGCCTATGTGCTCCTGTTGGAAATCAATTGAACATAAATTGATTCATATAAAAGTTTATTTTTTGTCTTATAACCCTGTCCCAATGGCATATAGATCCATTTTTATGCCAGTGAAAATAGTCTTGATTACTTCAGTTTTGTAGTAACTTGTAGATTTTGAAATCAGGAAGTGTAAGTGCTCCAAATTTGGTTTCCATTTTCATCATTTTTTTCACTATTCTGGACCCCTTAAATTTCCATATAAATTTTAGAATCAGCTTCTCAATTTCTGAAAATAAGTCCATTGGGATTTTGATAAGGTCTGCATTGAACCTATGGATCAATTTGGAGAACACTGGCATATCGACTACAAAGTCAATCTATGAACAAGCATAGCTCCATTTTTCAAGGTTTTCTTTAATTTCTTTCAACAATCTTTTGTAGTTTTCAGAATATGAACTTTGCACATCTTATGTTAAATTAATTTATAAGTATTTTTTTCTTTTCGAAGCTATTATAAGTGGGATTTTTTCATTTTATTTTCAGTTTGTCCATTGCTACTGTAAAGAGACACAATCCATTATTGTATATTATTATTGCACCCTGCAAAGTTGCTAAACTTATTTTTAATAATTTTTAGATTTGCAGAAGTTTTAAGTAAAAGATCATGCTGTATCCAAATAGAGACAATGTTGCATCCTTCTTTCCAATCCGGAAGCCTTTTTACTGATTACATTGCAACAATTCCCTGTCTTGACTATAAATGATAATGATGAGCATCCTTGTCTTTTTCCGGATCTTAGGGGTAAGCTTTCAGTATTTCAGCAAGTATGATGTCAGCTGTGGATTTTAAGTTTTTTTCTGTTTCTAGTTTGTGGAATATTTTGTGTAATGTATGTGTGTCAACTTTTATCAACTGCTTTTTATTCATCTGTTAAGATGATCGTGTGTCTTTTACTCTTTATTATATTATCATGGTTTATTATTATTATTATTTTTATTATGGAAATTTATTTCGGGAAGTTAAATCAACCTTGTTTCTGGATTAATCTCACTTGGTTATGGAATATAATCCCATTTTAAAGCTGTCAGATTTAGTGTAATTGAATTTTGTTGAGTATTTTTCAGTGACTGTATTCATAGAAAAAGCTGGGTCTGTAGTTTTCTTGTAATGTCTACGAACATCTCATAGACATGAGTTGGAAAGCATTCCTTCATCTTTTGCATTTTTGAAAGAATTTGTGACAAATTGGTACTAATTCTTCTTTAAATTTTTGTTATAATTCAATATTGAAGCCATCTGAGCCCGATTTTAATTGTGGCAATGTTTTTAAATACTTAATCAATCTCTTTATTCCTATAGAGGTATTCAAATGTTTTCTTTTTTTCTAGAGTCAGTGTTGGTACCCTTTGTGTCTTCTAGAAAGGTTTCTATTTTATCTAAGTTATCTAATTTGTTGAAATATAGTTGTCCACAGTATTGCCTTTTAATTCTTTTTATTTTCATAGTATTAGGAGTGATGTCTCATCTTTCATTCCTGATTTTAGTCATTTCAGCCTATCTCTTCTTTTCTTGGTCAGTCAAGTTAAAGATTTTTAATTTTCCTGATTTTATCAAAGAACCAACTTTTGCTTTCCCTGACTTTCTCTATTGGTTTTCTTTATTTATATTCTCTAGTTCATTAATTTCTGCTTTAGTTTTTATTATATGCTTCATTCTATTTGCTTTGGGTTTAATTTGCTCTTCTTTTCCAGTGTCTTAAGGTATAAGGCTAGGTTATCGATTTGAGATTTTTTTTAAATATATAGGAATTTACAACTTATAAATATTCTCCTAAGCACTGCTTTACTTACCTGCCATGAGTTTTGGTATGCTTTGTTTTACTTTTATTAAACACAAAGTATTGACTAATTGCCCTTGTAATTTTCTTGTGATCTCTTGGTTATTTACATGTGTATTATTTAATTTCCACATATTGATGATTTTCGCAATTTTTTTCTCTCTACGTTTGAAACCATTATATTCAGAAAACATACACTGCACAATTTCCATCATTTTAAATTTATCTGGGTTTGTCTTATCACCTAGACTGTGATCTATACTGGAAAATATTTCTTGTGCACTAGAGAAAAACGTCTATTTCACAACTGTTAAATGGAATGTTTTGCTGAAGTATCTTAGGTCTAGTTCCTTTACAGTTGTCCAAATCTTTTATTTTCTTGTTTACAATTGTTTGCATGGTATATATTTTCTATTCTTTTAGTTTCAGCTAATAGTTTCTGTTGAATTTAAAAGAGTGTTTTCTGTAGACAGCATGTGGTTTTATCTTTATTTTTATTCTCACAATCTCTGCCTTTTGATTACATTTTTTAATCCATTCACAATTAATGTTATTGATATACTTGGATTCAGGTACACGATTTTACTTTGTTTTCTATATGTCTAATGTCTTTGTTGTTCTGCTGTTTCTCTTTCTTTTACACTGATGAATATTTTCTAGTATAATATTTAATTCCTTTAATCATTCCTCATTTTTCATAGTATTTTTTTATTTGCTCTATGGCTTACTAAATATTTCTGAACATCAAAATCTATTTCACATTTATACTAATTTAATTCCAGTGATATATAAGAGGTTTCTCCTATATAGGTCTATTCCCACTTCCTCCTTTCTGTGCTATTATTGTTACATACGTCACATTTCTATGCATGACAAACCCAATAACACATTGTTATATTTATTAATTAAGATAATTGTATGTCTTTAAGGAGATAAGAGAGGGAAAAAAGATCAAGTATGTTTTTATAGTTTGTTCTATAAACAGAGACTAATCATATTTTTATTTATAATTTCTAATTCTCTTCATCTGTTCCTATGGATTTGTGTTACTATCTGGTGCCATTTCTTTGCCATCATACAGTTTTGCTTCCATCTGCCTCCTTTGTGTGGCTATTGTCGAATATAGTACATTTCTAAATATTACTGGCTTAAAAAATATAATTTTATATACTGTTTTACAAACTTTTAAAACAGATTATAGAAGGAAGAGAAATATGCCCTTATGATGGTTTTATAGTTACACAACTACCTTGATCAGCATACATTGTTTCTTCATGTGGATTTTAAATACTGACTCAGGTCACTTGCTTTCCACCTGAAAATTTTCCTTTAGTATTTAAGGTATGCATACTGGCAACAACAAATTCTCTGTTTTTGTTTTCTGGAAATGTTTTCATTTTGCCTTTAATTTTGAAATACAGCATTTAAAACTGGTTTTCTGGACAAAGATTCTTGGTTGACCCTGTTTTTTCTTTCAGCCTACAGTGAAAACTGCCTATATTGTTTCTGATGATAAGGTAGCTGTTAATCATACTGTGGTTCTATTATATGTAACAAAACATTTTTATCTTGTTGTTTTCCAGAATTTGCCTTTATCACCGGTATTTATCATTTTTAACATGATGTGTCTGGATGCAGATATATTTGTGTATATCCAACTTAGAGTTTGTTGAGCTTCTTGTATATGCAGATTAACTTTTAACCAAATTTGAGGAATTTCAGCCATTAGTTTTTCCTTCCTTACATTTTGGTAAAATGCCTCATATTTCTCTTAGGCTCTGTTCATCTTTCTTTCATTTTCTCTTGGTTTTTCGGATTGCATAATTTCTGTTGATTTATATTCAAATTTACTGGTTCTTTCTCTTGCAGTTCTCAAATCTACCCTTGAGCCCTTATACTATATTTTTCCATTTCAGTTATTGTGTGCTCAACTCCAAAATTTCAGTTCGTTAGGGTTTTTTCATAGTTTTTACCCATTGATAGTCTCTACTTGTTAAAATGTTCAATGAGCATTGTCTGCTCATGAACGCTTTTCAAAGAAGACATATACACAGGCAACAAGCATATGAAAACATGCTCAACATCACTAATCATTAGAGAAATGCAACACAAAGCCACAATGAGATACTACCTCACAGTAATCAGAATGGCTATTATTAAAAACCAAAAAATAACAGATGCTGGCAAGGCTGCAGAAAAAAGGCAATGTTTATACACTACTGGTCAGAATGTAAATCAGTTCAGCCATTGTGGAGAGCAGTTTGGCAATTTCTCGAAGAACTTAAAACAGAAATACAATTTGACCCAGCAATTCCATTATTGGGTATATACAGTCTACTGTGAAGACACATGCATGCGTATGTTCATCAAAGCGCTATTCACAATAGCAAAGACACAGAGTCAACCTAAAGGCCCATCGATGGTAGGCCGGATAAAGAAAATGAGGCATACATCCACTATGAAATACTACACAACCATAAAAAAGAATGAGATCATGTCCTTGGCAGCAACACGAATGGAGCTGGAGGCCATTTTCCTAAGGGAACTGACACAGGAATCGAAAACCAACATTGCACCTTCTCACTTACAAGTAGGAGCTAAACATTGAGTACACATGGACACAAAGAAGGGAAGAACGGCCACTGGAGCCTACTCAAGTGCGGAAGATGAGAGGAGGGTAAAGATTGAAAACTACCTATCAAGTACTATGCTTATGACCTAGGTGACAAAATAATACATACATCAAACCCCAGGACATGCAGTTTATCTTTAGAACAAACCTGTATAAACAAACCTGTACCCCTGAAGCCAAAATAAAAGTTGAAAAAAAATCGATGCACAGTTGAACATCACATTCCTCTCACAGGAGGCATTCTATGGCCTTCTGTGTTTCTATAAGTGAATTATACATTTCTGTTTTTTTGCATGTATCATAATCTTTTACTGAAAACTCAACATTTGTGACAATATATTGTAGTAACTCTGAATATTGATCTCTCGCCTTAACCTGAAGCTTGTTGCTGTTTGCTTTTTAATTTTTGAGTGACTTTGTTGAAATACTTGAGTAAAATCTATTTTCTCCCACAATATGCAGCCTCTGTTGTCATTCCTCAGAGGATGTAGCCTTGGCATGTCCATGGTAAACAGGGATAACAAGGGCTTTAGCAGGATTCATTTTGCCCCTTTCCCTATTTTCTCCACTAAGTTGTCCACCTCTACTGGTATCACACTGAGATATTAGCTTCCATACATTGCTGGCTTAATGCTCTGTTGTGTCATCAATGTATAGGGCATAAATTGCTCCACAGTTTAACCTGAGCAAATTCTGACTCCTTCGGAGAGCTAAGCTTGGAGGCCAATCTTCCAAGTTTGTTCCGATCCCAAAAGAAGTATTTTTAATTGTCTCTTTACCAGGTTGTCTTTGGTAAACTTCTAGCTGGTTTGCAGTTTAGTTTGCTCCTCTCTCAGAGAGACTAGCCTCCTCTTAATTACTTATCTCGAATCACCACTGTTTTCAGAGCATCCATAATTTTAAACTTCCCCACACTATGTTCTATTTCAAATAAATTTGGGTTTTTTTTGGAGCGCTTCAGAGTTTTCTACTCTCTACCTGCACAAAATCTCAGTGCTAATGCTAAGAGCAGGGATAGTCACTAAATTCTTTTGGAGTGACACCCCTGTTTTACAATTGCGGCATGAAGCAGAGGTGCTAATTTCTGGTCTTTATGACTTGTGCCTCCTGGCATGGGACCTCCACCCATGCTCCATCTGAGGCAAAGGTAATTGGGGTCCAATGATTCCTAGTCCGCTGCATGTGAGATAGAACTTTTGCTTTATGCATGGGGCTGGTGAAAACAAGATTCAAATCTCTTGGAACTTTTGCTTTATCAAGGGGCTTAATGAAAACAAGATTCAGGCCTGAAAAATAGAGCTCTAGCAACATGGAGTTGGGAACTGGGGAGGATAAGAAACGTTAGCAGCTTTCTTCCCCCCCAGACACATACTATAGTTCTTGACTAGAATCTAGACATAGAAAGAGCTCTATGTTCTTGGCTCCATCCATTCAGAGTAGAGCTTCTGTCACACTAAACTGAGAGGTGGTGAAAGGAGTGGGTCGTGGTTCCAATACAACAGACTTACCATTTCTACTGGCTTTAATTAAGATTATCGTTCTTGTATTTTTACAGTAGATGATAAGTATCAAATAATTATAAGATGTCATTAGATAAATTCATAATAAGAATGAGAAAACTTTTACCTTTAACGTCAGTATTGAAACAATGTTGAAAATTACACCCTTTGCAACTATTTAAACTTATCATTTGAAAGTTTAATGAAAAACGTCTTAGTGGATATTTCATCACAAATAAAGACCATTGTTCATCACACCTTTCTATTACATGTGTTTAAATACACATCAGAGGGAGAAAGAGATACGATGGGAAAGAGCACATTTAGTTAACAGAAACTAAAAACCAATTAGAAATATGGAACAAATAATTCAAGTAACCAAATAATGCAGTAAAACTTCAGACACTGGTAAGTTTACCTCTCTGCAATGATTGAAACAAAAATGTGCTGAATTTGACAGATATTATTATATCTTTGTTAATTAGAGTAACTTTCCTATGAGATCACAAATACCAATGGTCTTTGCATTTTAAGAAACTACTATAATGCACTTTCCATGAATTTATACATAGATAATTTTTGTCACCTTGATTTTTCTACCCAAAGCATAGCTTCATGTCACTAAGATCAACTTTGATGTGATCACATGTATTTCACATAACTCTTTTGAAAACTATATTTTTAAAAAATATTGTATAGTAATTATTATTTTGGCTTGTTCTTTAACATATATTTTTTGCTCTCATTTTAGGTCAAGTATATCAGGGCATTTTTTAGGGAATCACCTTTTTCCCATTTTCAATCTACTTAATGTGAGTAACGACGACCCCCGGGACCCAAAGATTAGCTAATCCCCTAGCTTGAACAACTATTAAGGATGAGCATGATTTCTACATCGTTAGATGAGATTCAATACTCAGGCTTTAGCTGAATGAGAAAGACTTATTTCTTCTGATGTTAATTGAGAATGATGATGCTAATGAAAAGACTGATTACTCACTCTTTGCCAAGAATTCTAAACTATTGAGTATTTATCTGTTAAACGTCTAAAACCCAGTGACAGATACTATTACTATCTCTACCATACAGATGAAGAAATTGGCCCACAGAGATATTAAGTTGTCCATGTTTATAGTGGCAAACATGTGGTAGGTTGATGTTTCAAGCTAATCTGAGCTAGAGCTACTATTCTTAATCTAAGCCTATTCTGCTCCAAAACCTAGGTCTGGAGCTTCTGGAGTAACTGCAGTATATAGAGAGGGAGAGAGGGACAACTGGCTAAGAGCCAAGAGTTGGTGAAGGAAATATGGATCCAGCCAGGTCTGGGGTCAGCTCTGTCCCTAATCTCTTCAATTATATTAGCCAAGAATTCCAGTTTTCCCATGAATAAAATTGAGTTGGGTTTCTCTCCTTAAAACCAGTAATGTACTGGAGTGGGCTCAGATAAGCATGTGAGAACTGAGAAATTTTCAGGAATTTTGCAAGTGTACTGATGTCACATTTATAGCTTGAAATTGGCTGTAGAGAAACTATTTGCTTTACGCTAATTGTCAAATGTGAAAAACCAGAGCGATTTTGTTTTGGATTTTTTCCAGTTGGTTTTTCTGGGGGAGGGGAGCGAGGTGGGGAAAAGAGCCAGTTGCTAAAACATTTAGCACTACTCCATCGTTTATGACCAAGACAGTCTCTACAAGTACTTACAATAGACTATCATATCACATCAGATCATGCCAGGGCATTTCATTCATGAACATCTACTTTACATGCTTTCTCAATTTTCAAAACAATTTCTGTTTTTTAAAAACAGATGTCATAAACATTATCATCATAATGCAGTATTTCCTACTCCTATAAATACTTCCATAGCTAGAACACACATGCAATACAAAACAAGTAGGTTAAAAGAAACTTTTGTATAAACAAATTATTTATAACCAAACAAGTTGTTTTTATTTAGATTCACTCGGAATTGGGCACTGTCCTTCTCTTGTCCTTCAAAGAGTACAAGAAATGCTAACTTTTGTAAAATTCACAGAGCGGAGGTTCTTCACAAAGCATTTTTCTTCCCCTTTCACTAGTTCTTTAAGGGCACCCGCATGGAATTGTTTGCTTAGGGCATTAGGGCAAATCTATACAATGCTTGTGTAGATTTTAAAATAACTAATTGATCTTTGTAGTATTTTTGCAAAAAAAAAATATTTTAATCTAAACGTAATTAGGAGGAAACAAATGAACAAATCACCTTAGAAGATATCCTACAAAACAACTGGCTTGAACTCTTAAAGTTTATATGACATGGGGCATGTGCAGTGGTTCATGCCTGTAATCCTAGCACTTTAGGAGGCCAAGGTGAGAGAATTGCTTGATCCCAGGAGTTTGAGACCAGCCTAGATAACATGGTGAGATCCCATCTCTACCAAAAATTACAAAATTAGTTGGTCATTGTGGCATGAGCCTGTGGTCCCAGTTACTCAGGAGGCTGAGGTGAGAGGGTCACCTGGGCCCAGGATGTCAAGGATGCAGTAAGCTGTGTTCACACCACTGCACTCCAGCCTGGGCAACAGAGCAAGATTCTGTCTCTAAAAAGACACATGTATATGACAAGGATGGAAAAAAAATCCTGGGTAATTTTTAAAGAGATATAAGATTTTTAAAAAGAGATTAAATAGAGACATGACAACCAATTGCAATGAATGATGCTTAATTGGAAATTGGATGAGAAAAAAAAACCAACAATTTTACGGCTGTCGTACCCAACTTTTTTTCCCAAGAACCTACGAGCTTATTATAAATTCAGAACCTCAGCCTCCAACCCAGATATACCGAATTAGACTACAATTTAAACAAGATTGTCAGGTGATTTCGGTGCATACTACATTTTGTGGAAGCATTGCTATTACAAGCATTATCAGACAAGTAGAAAATTTTGATACAGATTGAATATTAGACATTGTTGATTCTATCAATTCTATCAACATTGATAGAATTGTCTATATATGATAGTCATGTGTGATTATATCAGAGAATGCCCTTGAACTTAGAAGGTACATGCTGAAGTATTTAGCAATGAAGTGTGAGAATATTGGCAACTAACTCCCAAATGGTTCCAAAAAACAAAAATAAAGAAATACGTGTTTGTACATTATATGCAGATATATAAATACAATCAAGGAAAAAGAGAAAGTAAACGTGACAAAATGTTAATTGGTGAATATAGGTGAAGAACGCATGGCTGTTCACTGAACTATTCTTGTAAATTTAAGAATAGTAAACTATCTTCTAAGTTAAAAAATGTCTCAGAAAGTTGGGGAGGAATCAAAAGTATAATGAAGCATCAGTTTCACTGGTGGTCTAAGTGGTGACTGAGAACTGTTTTGGTTTTTGGTGGTTGTTGTTTTAAGCTCACCAGTTAATTCTAATGTGGAGCCAGAATCGAGAGCATGGGGCTGAGACAAACATCAGATGGGGTACCTGGGCTTCTGAGCTTCATGTAATATAAGGGAACATGTTTCAGAAAAGAGGGAAATATATATTGAGAAAGAGAAAAGAAACCTTATTTAATGGAAGTACACATAACTCAGAAGTGCTATAATATCTCACTCTATACTGTAAATTAAAAGGGAAAGGGAGTCTTCTACTAAATATGAAGAACTTTAATAGCTTTGAAAAGAAGTCTATGGGGTAGGATGGGATAGAATTAGCCCCTCAGAGGGCAGAAGCCAGATCAGGAGGTCTGATGCATGGTCATTCAAATGACAAAAAGCACTGGAGTACACTTTAAATGTCATGTCTAATTTTTTTGTGAGACGCTTTTAGAGTCACACAGAACTATGTTTAAAGTCAGAAACTGCCACTTATGAGAAGTTTTATATTGCCTAAGATATTTGGCCTCTACACCTCATTTTCTTTATCTGTTAAGCCAGGAGACTATACCTATTTGGCCAGTTTTTATGATGATTAAATAAAATTAGGCATGAAAAGTGCTCAGTATAGCACTGCCATATGGAGCACGCTTAACAGATTATTCTAGCCCTAACACTGGGTATGCGATTTTCTGATTTCTTATAACTCCACTTCGTTTTTTAAAAGCCATAATGAAACTGCAAGTTTACACGGTCCTATAAAGCAAGTTGTGGAGGTCTTAAACATGACTAACAAATGTTAAGCCTGAAGAACGAATATTTGAGTTCTTGCTTTTATTTTTTTGTAGGTTTGGATACTCTTTGGTCCTTGGATGAGAATGGATGCAGTATGTAGTCAGGATAAAGAATCTCCCAACCAACACAAATTATCCCAGGGGCTACCATTCGGTGTGCTGTGGCATTTCCTTAAGCCCTCTCTTTCTTCCCCAGAGAGGAAAGAACTAAGTTGAAGAACTTTTACCCTTATAACCATTATAAATTGTCTTCTTCTTTTCTGAAATATACACACACGCAAATTAGCCTGTGTGTACTGACTCAAATATTCAAGTAAAATATTTATTAAACTATTTAAAAGCAATTTATTAGCAAGTGGCTTTTCAAGACTTCACATAAAAGGCAGGTCATAAATACATAGGCTAGACATTCTAAAGAAAGCTGACCAAAGTTTCGTTTAAAGTGGCCAAATCAGTTGTCAAAGGCATCACTGGACACTGACTGAGAATAAATAATTATCAAATGATTCCATTCA
This sequence comes from Aotus nancymaae, assembly GCF_030222135.1. NCBI lineage: Eukaryota > Metazoa > Chordata > Mammalia > Primates > Aotidae > Aotus > Aotus nancymaae. The sequence continues at coordinate 73,575 of NW_026988903.1, read as the reverse complement.
ATTGTTCACTACAGAATAAAATGGCAACTAGCCAAGAAAAGATGAGCAATTTCCATGTTCAAGCTAGCTACTGTGTTTGGAACAAAATTTTCTTCAGCAAATTTAAGAACAAATAAAAAACAGTTTGTCTAAGAGAGTACACTAACCTCTAATGTATACCATAGGAGAAAGAAGAAGTGCTTATCAGGCTTGCAAAGAAAGCATGGATTGTACTCAGAAAATGTCTAGGGAATTCTTATGGTAAATATAAACAAAATTATGTTTTCTTAGCATTCTCAATTGGTTTAGTAGCTGTTGGCTTTTAAACTTAGAGATAATAACCAGAGGGATTATGTTGTCTTTTAAAATTCCATGGTTTAGAAACATGTAAAGAAAATATCTTGGATGTCCTGTCAGCCTGTACCAGCCAATTTGTCTATGGTAGATATAGCAGAGCCTTAATGTCTTGTGTTAAGACACAGTTTAATGTATTTGCTTTGTAGCACAGCCAAAAATTCATCTAACATATTACATACTTGCTGCAATTGCTGTTTGTTGCCCAGGAGAGAACTGTATAAAAACCTTTTCTGGTAACAACGTAAAAATAGGCAAAGAGGAACACAGCAAAACAGTCGAATTAAATTACTAGTAGACATGATAACTACTAAACTCCAAGTAATTAAATGTGCATATATATCTTGACATTTTTATTTATCTTCATGTTTTCTAAAATATTCCTTGCACTTAAAAACTTACTCATTTTCAGAATTGCATAATACATTAAAACCACTTATAAATAGTTACCTGGATATATCTTCTCACTTTTTGAATATGTTTTTGAAGAAGGAATTCGTTTTGGCCAGGCTGAACCATTATATGATGTTGATATATGTTTGTCTGAGGGAAAAAAATCCAGGATTAAATATTTTAGAACTTTAAAATCATATTCCAAGGGTGTTTCAAAGTTATAAACATCTCGGGGTGAAGCTATTCTCTAAGGAATTTATTTTACCATTTCAAAGCTAAGGCATCAGGGATACAAGTGAGTTTATTAAGACAATTTAAGTTATAAGTGAACATGGTTACAGATTATTAATTGGCTGTTCAGTGCTTCAAATAAAGGTAAGATACAGGAGAGTATGATATCTAAACGTAATCAAAATTTTCACTGCATGACTTAATCATAGTTTTACATACGTTCTGCTAGTGTCTGTTAGAGCTTTTATTTAAAAACTGTGAAACTCTGAGGTACAGGCCAAGTCCTGTGTCCTTCCATGAAGTGACTTCCATGGTTGCACTAAGTAGCATGATGAAGTAGTGAACTCACTATCCCAGACAGCCAAAGCATTTATATCCTGACCTGGTCCTTCAATACTTATTTTTCTCTGACATAGCTACATTTCTAATACTATCTAACAATGTTATATTTGTGTTTTCAAATATTACTATGCAGCTGTATTCTCAAACATGATCCACAATACCAATAATTTGCTTTTCTCTTGTGTTGACATTTGCGCTAATGGTGCAAAAGAAATACAGAGTATAAACTCTGGCACCTTCATACAAATCTAGACATTGACAACTGTTCTAGTACTCATTGTATTCTTCACAGCCATCCACTTGCAGTTAAACAATAATAACAATAAATAAAATAATAATAATAAATAAAATTAAAAGCCAGTTTCACCTAAGAATATCCTGATTTACATATACACATTCCTATATCGTTCTAAAGAAAAGAGAAAAATAACTCAAATAATGCAAATGTCTATTTAAATTGTATAAGAAACACCTACTATGTACCCATAAACAACATGTTTATATACACCTACTACGTACCCACAAACACAAAATGTTTATGGGTACATAGTAAGTGTATATAAACATTTTGTGTGGGTACATAGTAGGTGTATATAAACATTTTGTTTGTGGGTACATGGTAGGTGTATATATTTCTTAAATTATAAAAGAAACTAAGAAAGATATAGTCTTATGCTTCCGAAAGTACAAAATATTCAGAACTCCACTAATCAGACCATGAACAAGGAAAAATACAAACATGAAATCATACAGAATTGAGCAGCAGTTTGTTAAGTTGAAAGAAATGAAACTCAACTTCAAAAGAGCAAAATCCATCTGAGAAACAGGAAGAAAAAGAGATTTGGTTCTCTTCTCCCTGGTAGCCTTGTACTTCCAGACATATACTATGACTCTGCCTATTACATGATGAAATGACTTAGAAGCAATCTATACATGGTGAGAGGGATAAGAGGTTGTCAAAAATATGGCAGATAATCCCCAAACTAACCCTTTCAGAAAATAATCATGAAGGCCTACAGAAATGGCAAGGCACTAGTCTGACAGTGATAACTGAACAATGTAGTTAATGGAACAAGAAAATGTCAGCCATTTAAAAACAATCCTCCAGAGTGGCATGAAGCTGTCCAGGGGGAACAAAGTGCAGTGCTCTGATAAAAGAAGAAGAAAAACCCTCTAGGGAGGTGCAATGTGAAGTCATTGCACTCACAACGTGAGTTTTCTTCCACATCCCTTAAATCACGTGCAGGAGTGCACGTGGAAGAAATCTTCTCACTAGTTTCTATGGTGGTGATGGCCAGGAAAAAGAAGAGGGGAGTAGGTAGCAGTGAAGATTAGCCAAGCCATCAGAAAATTCCATGGGAATGCCAACCACAGACAAAAGTAAACCACATCAAGAAAGGACCTCTCACCTGGACTGACGTTGGGTTTGGGTTCCTTGTTAACATGGACTTCATTGTAGGACCCCTGTGTGGGCCTGCTGCGGGGAGGTGCATTCAACGAGACACTCCTGACGGCATCTCTTTCAACGTGAACATAAGATGCGTTCTCAGTATTTCGATTTTTATTATTGCGATGGTAACTCATTTTATTTTGGGGACCTGGGGTCTGTACTGCTGTAACGAAAGGCAGGAGGGAGTGAGGAATAAAACACAGGCTGGTTTCACACCCATAAATAACATATTGCACTGTAAGTGCTTGATGGCATAATGGAAGCCAAAATAATGAAGTTTAGAGTTGAGTTGACACCTAAAGTAACATCTATGTCACATGACACTAATTTGTTTTTCAGGTAGAAGATATTTGATATTTACTCCCTTTTAAAATTACAATTTAGAAATATCAAATGTATGGACACTTTACCTCTCTGCATTCCAGAGCCAGGAAAGTTCTTTGGTTCGTCATAAATCCATTTTGTTTTTTTCACACCTTTAAAATGAGGGTTCCTCGGCTGGACATCGTTCACTTAGAAAAGATACAAATTTTACAGTTTTTTTAAGAGATGCTTTTATCTTTGAAATTACTGTGGGTGATAATTACATATCTGTGCATTCACATGTCAAGCAAGAGTAAAAAATAAATGGACTACCCTAATACTTTACTTTTTAGAAAAAAAGGTGATTTATTTTTAAGTGCCAAAAAAATCTATCTTGGAAGTAGATTGATGAGATAACCTTCAATAAGTAGCTTTCCTCAAAGAAAAATACTTTTCTCCAAACGAATGTGTGGATTCTTTTAAAGGAACATAAAATTGCATTCAAAATATAATTATAAATATCATTATAATGCTATTATTAAGTAGTTTTAGAATCATTACTTTCAACATGAATCTTTTTGTACTTTTTAGCCAAAACTACTACTTCTTAAGAAGTTGGATTAACGTAAAATACTTTCAGTGAATTTTACCTTATTCTTTTAAGGTGTTAAGTTGGGTGTACAGAGAGTTTGGTCACGATTAAGTAATCAGAATTTGTAAGTTCTAAGAATATTAAATTTTCACTTTTTATTTGCATATTTTCACATCCAAAATTTTATATGTATTCTCAGTTTTTCAGGAATTTCTATGGTACATATTTCCAGAGAATTCTCAAACAATTTTGTAGAGGGGGCATTCTCTCACTTCAATGTGCGGGGCTTCTGAAAAATCACAAGTGACCACTGCACAGAGAAACTGATCACCAAATGTGCAGTGTAGATTATACTAGTTTTCTACAGTAGACTAATACATCTTTCTGTGCTCTCTCAGTTTAAGCTTTAAGCCCTCAATAAAGATCTGATTCACTGTCCCTTCCTCAAACATCATGGCCCTGCCCTACTCCCAAGCTGCCAGTCCAATGATTTGGAATCCATATTTTTAACAAGAGCTACTAAACTGGGCTTCTTGGAGGCAAATCACAATTATTCCTATCAGTGTCAGGCTGCGATCCAAGAATATTTTAGGGGTTCAATACATAAAATAAGGAACAAAAGAAAGAAGGGAAGGGATCAGGAAGATTCACAAGTCTTCACTGTATCAAGAGAAGTAGTTCATTGAGCTGAATGTCAAGGAGAAGCCAAACTAATAAAAAATAATCCAAAATGTCATAAAAAGCTGTCAATGCATTATTCCACTATGGGTGAAATTTAAAATGTTATGCTAGTGAATCTTCCAAAAAGGTAGTATATTATTAATTTTAAGACCCAAATTTAAACTAGTGGGAAAGCATATAATGCACGAGGACCTACATCACAGTTCATTGTCAGTTAGTAGAGGATATTGTGTCTTTAATTCTTACTTCTGAATAATTTTGAAACTTTTTTTTCCTTTCTTTTTAAAAATTCTGTTTTAAATAACCAATACAAATCCATGGCAAGACAAATATATCTAAGGCCAAAAAGTGATAGAGCTAATGTCTTACTTGAAGAGGGATCCTCTCTGCACTTCATACTGATATTCTCAGTAGCATTTAATACATGCGTTGTAGGTACTGGTCGGGTAGTTAGGGAATGCTTTGGATGAGCACTGTCCTTGTTATCTTTTAAAGGAAATTAAGAAAATAAAACGTCAATATTAGTTTTTAAAAAAATTTCAGTTGGTATTTCACTATTCAAACATTACATGATGGGAACAGTTCTTTAAAATGATATATATGTTTATTAATTGTGAGGAAAGCATCATTAACATTCCCTAGTTGCCACATGGATTTCCAAATGTCATCAGTAACAAAACAAAACTCTGAAACTATAGCCATTATTTTCAATATGTAAATTTAAAAATGTGGCAATATTTTTAATATCTCCATACAAAAGTTTTAAAAGGTTTTAAATTTTTATGATGAATGGTCCCATTTAAGTTGGGGTTCTGAACATATTTTAAATGTAACAACTTTAACTTGTCATATGCTTTGAAGCAGAACTAACTTCTTGTTACATGCTTTGGAGCAGAACTCCTTGGTAGGGCTTTCCACAATGATGAAAATGTTCTAAATCTGTGCTGTTCAATATGGCAGCCATTAGCCTCCTGTGACTACTGAGTACATGGAATGTGGCTAGTGCCAATGAAAAACTGATTTTTTATTTCATTCAACTTTAACTTAAACAGTCATACATAGCTGGCAGCTACTATATTAGTATAGCTTTAAGAGTTTCTTTGATGGATTGGGCAAAACCTTTCCATCTTTGAGTGATAAAATGAGAGAAAGATTTACAATTTTCCGCAGAAATAATTGGATCACTAGTTCCCTTTCTTATGCTTGAGAATATTTAATGGTAGAGATAGTAGATAAAATGGGTTTGCATTTTGATTGAGGGTATGTGAAGCTCCCTAATTACAGGACAGCTGTATTTTTGGTCTGTGACTGAGGGGCACTCAGCAGAGAGACACCACATGGTGGATTCTAAGCACAGTTAAAGGTAGTGTAAAACTATAGTGGATATATTTTATCACATGTCTTGATTATTCACAGACTAGGGTTAGCAACAAGTATAAAATATACAAGTCTTTTCAAGATTAAACTCTTTAAAATTTTCAAAATATTTTCTAAGAAAATTCATTTACACTGATATTATACATTAAAGGAATTGGTATTACCATTTAAGAGAGCCAGTAACTTTAGAACTAGCAATACTCCTAGAAATTATACAGTTCAACAGGCTATTTTTCAGATAAGGAAAAATTGTCATGGTCATACAATTATGGACAGAGCCAGGACTGGAACCTTAGAGCTCTTGATTCCTATTCAGTGTATATGTGGATTTATTACCATTCCTCTTATACTGGTTTTTATAACGAGCAACCTTATCTTTAACTCGTCTAGCCAAATTACAAATGAATCAAAATTATATAATAATTCATTACCTTTAGTATTTGAACATTTTGATATGGTGATTTCTTTGTCTTTCATGAAAGCTTCCTTTTTCTTCCTTCCAAGAAACATGTTCCTCTGTGGAACATAACAGTCACCTCCTATGACAAAACCTTACTGTCAGTGGCAATGATGGCAGAAAGTGATACAAACTACCTTTCAATACAGGAATATTTTCTACAACACCCCTTTTGTCCACCTTTGTTTGGACACTTCTCAGTGATACCATACCTGTCTCCATACATTTATATGTTTAGATTAATATATGTGTATCAATATATATGTATATGAATACACAGTATGTAAACTTACATATAAATAATTGCAAGAAAATTCACAGAGTCAACAAAATTTTCCTTAATTTATAATAATCGTTAGTCCCACCCTTTAGAGATACTTAAAGTAAATGTAATTTATCTTCCATATAAAATCTTCAGATATCTTAAAGCAGTTTTCATGTTTCCCCAAGGTCTTCTATTTTCCAGGATAAATATTCATAGTTGCTTTAAATATTACATACAAAATTCCAAATTCCTTTACCGTAAAAGTTACCATTTCTTAGCATAAAATATTTATGTCAGCCGGACGCAGTGGCTCACGCCAATAATCCCAGCACTTTGGGAGGCCAAGGCGGGTAGATCAGGAGGTCAAGAGATCGAGACCATCCTGGTCAACATGGTGAAACCCCGTCTCTACTAAAAATACAAAAAATTAACTGGGCATGGTGGCGCGTGCCTGTAATCCCAGCAACTCAGGAGGCTGAGGCAGGAGAATTGCCTGAACCCAGGAGGCCGAGGTTGCGGTGAGCCGAGATCGCGCCATTGCAGTCCAGCCTGGGTAACAAGAGCGAAACTCCATCTCAAAAAAATATATATATATATATATAAATGTAAATATATATGTATATAAATAAATATATATATATATATATTTATGTCAAATAACCTTATTTAAAAATGACACCCAAATGTGAACTAAGTTGTGGAGAAATCAGCGAAACTAGTATAATAATATTTGCCATTCATGGAGTAATTTTCTAGGTATCAGACCCGCTACTGAGTACTTTAAATCTCATTTAATTATCTTTCCATACTACTTCTAATAATCCAATGTGAGTTTACCGTCTAGTGAAAACTCCTAAATTGTTGTGAAACATTTGGCCAAAAAACCCACTATATCTTCCCCTCACAAACTCCATCATGTTGGGTTTCCCCAACTCAAAGAAAAGCCACCATTTAATGTTGTGTAACTAAATGTAAGAAGGTATGCTTCTTATTGTTTGAGGTTACCCTGTAAGATATGGTTAATTGTTCCAACAAATTAACTTCCAATTAACTGTAAATTTTATAAATATGTCTACATTCACCCAGTCATTCAATGCATTTAAACATATCATCATTTATTCTACAAGTATTTACTGAGTACACATAATGTGCCAGGCATTCTACTACAGATATTTATCTATAGCGATTGATTATACACAGTTCCTGGCCTCAAGGAGCTTACACAAAACCAGTGATGAAAACGTTAAAAAAAAAAATTTGGTTTCTGCCATGACAAAAATGGCTTTTATCAGAATAACTTTCATCCCAAAATCAATTATGAAATGCCAAAACACACTGATTGGAAAACAACCCAACGCATGCTCGTGTCGTCCCTGAGAGCAATGGAGGGACACAGAGTCAATTGTACGTTCACATTCACCCTGGTTTTCTTCCCTGAAGGCGTTACACTCCACACTCACTACAGATTTCTCACTGAAAGCATGTCTAGTTCATCATGTAAGGAAATAACAGGCAGAAAGTGACACCAAGGAGGTAAAAAACAGCCAAAAGTCTGGGACTGTCTAATTGGCTTGAACTTGAGGGGGGAAATGAAAAAGGAAAAACAACAAAGAAGTTTCCCTGAAATAGGCATAAAACTAAAACTCCCTTTAGGTCATTACCCGACTCCCACATTTTTCATGCACAGAATGGAACCCTAGGAATTAAGCAAAACAGCATCTGGGAGGTTAAAAACTGGTCAGAGATTTCAGCATCTACATACAGCTCGGGAGGTAAAATTTGGCACAGAAGCCTCACCAGAGTAGAGATATCTTGGTGAACACCCCATGTCTCAGTTGATAACCCAGTAAAGCAATGCTGTAGGGGTGAGGGTCATATCCTAGCAATGAGGACTATACCTTCAAAGAAATGAAAAATAATGTATCATCCCTAATAAAGCCCAAAACCAGTCCTTCACACAATTAAGGTGGCCAGCTGATAGTCTAGCTGCCTGCCAGAAGGAAAGTTTCTTTCTTAAAAAACAACATCATTCATACACCATGTAATTTTTATCTATAATGTTCAGTAGCAAAAAAAATATCAGAAGGGCATAGTAAGACAGAACAAATGAGCAAAAACCTGAGGAAAATGAGAGATATCCCAGTGTTATCAAACAAGAAGTTGGAAAAAATAACAGGCACATTGTCAAAATAGAGAACTGATAGAGAATTTAAGTAGAAAATCAATAAAAAGGTCAAACAAATTTAGAATTTAAAATATGGATTGAAGAGTAGAGAGGAAGAGAATTAGTGAACAGGACAGTAGGTTGGCAGAAAGTATCCAGATTTACCTAGAGAAATCAATAAGAAAAAAAAAAACATTTAAGATGGACTAGAGACATAAAAACGCACCAGACAAAAGAGAAAGTCAAAATGGCCAATGAGTTTATGAAAAGGTGCTCAACATTATGAGTCATCAGGGAAATACAAATTAAAACTACAAAGATGTGCCGCTAGCCCCCCACCAGAAAGGCTAAAGTTAAAGGACTGAAAATTCTCATTGTGGGTTAGGATACAGAGCAAGCTTATCTCAAAGAAAAAGAGTGCTTATGGCCTTTAGAAGACATGTGCAAGAAGGAATGTTAACAATAGTCCCACACTGGAAATATTGTTCATCATAATCCCAGTATCGATACTCATGGTGCTTTCGTGTGTTGTTTTTTGTTTGTTTATTTGTTTACAAACGTATAAAGAGCGGTGAAAAGTTTGAGTTGTTAGACCCACACATTTCTAGCTGAGGTCTAACAATGGCAATGCTCAGCATTCTCATTTCAGTTCATACAGAGATGACCAGAGAACGGCTGGAGACAGGAGTGGGCAGCACAGCACCGTGCAAGAAGCTCTGACTCTGGGGAGAGGTGGAAGGGATCTGAATCCAAGTTCTGAGGCTTGTCGGTGGGGGAACCTCAGGAGAGTCACTTAACACTTCTAAACTTTGTTTTCTCTTTTGTAAAATAAAGAAAACAGAATATAGCAGGATGAGTAATTTCTACGATTTAAGATTATAATCTCTGTGAGATGTATGTATATGTGTGTGTGTACGTATTTGCCCAAGGAGCAATGATTCAGTGTTTGCTAATTCAGGGTTCATGTCAGCTTTATGGAACATAGCTACCAGGAATAACAAGAATCAATCGTGTGTGGGTTTGTGTGTGTATCAACTGTGTGTATATGTATAGACTATATACAGAGAAGAAATGCCCATGTTTTCATATATACATACATATATATAGTATACATCTTATATATAGAAATGTGTGTATATATGTGGCATATATCTATCTATCTGTAGATATTTACAGCAATATAAAAAGGCTACTGCTACAATCAACAGAATGGATCAGTCTCATAAAAACAGCATTAAATAAAAGAATCCAAACTAAAAGAGTTCAAACTGTATACTTCCAGTTATATAAATGCCAAAAAGTGCAAAATTAGCCTATAGTAAGAGTGAGCAGGGTAGTGGTTACCATTGGGAGAAGACTACTGACTTGGAGGGAAGGAGCCATCTGGAGTACCATAAATGTGGTTATATTGATACATACACACGTAAAATTTTAACAAGCTATTCACTCCAGATCTGTGAACTTTATTAAAGTGTATAACACATTAAAATAATACTAAGACAATACCTCAAGTATTTTTCTTGAAATTGAACACTAACTCATTAATTATAATTTCAATTTTTGATCACCTTCATTTCAAAGATGTCTTATGAATACAGGGGTCTGAATATGTTTAGATATATCTATCATATACATATACCCAGAAGATTCTTTTATCTAGTGACACAGAGAACAGTATGATGCCTGGAAAATCAATAAGCCTAACTATGCCAGAATCTAGAATGCCAGATGATGGAATTCTTGTAACATCCTTTTGGTATGGTTGTTCAACCAGTTTATGATAGTAATTTATAACAATATTACAGTAATAAACTGGTTGAACAACCACACCAAAAGGATGGTAGATAGACTAATGACTGTATAATGACATTCTCACATTTTCTAACACCCAACAAAGTAGGGAATATATTACTAATGTCACAATGTGAAGGAAAGTTTACTTTTATATGAAATCATTAGTTTATCAATTGTTGAAAATAACTTTTGATTAACCAAAAGGCAATTGGATTTGATAATATTTCAACAAAATGTTCAATTAGAATTGCTCAGGTTACGTGGATCCCACTTATACAGGTTATATAGACAGTGGGAACTCCGATGGGAGAAACTAGCAGTGTTTCTAATTTGCAGCTAAACTGATTACTTCAAGGCAACTAAACAATGCCAGCTAGACTAAAATGCTGCAGATATAAGAAGAAAGAATCAAATTACTTTAGCACCAGAAGAAAAAAGAAAAAAGCATACACAGAAGAAAATGGCTGACACCAGGACAGCAGAAAGTATCACCAATATGCCTAAGATATACTGGTCCTTACTGACACCTGCTCTCAACTCCCTTCCTGATCTTCATGCACATTGTTCCCACCAGCCACACCTTTCAATCTCCCCACAAACTCTCTCTATATTTTTAAAACAAATGCCTGGAATTTTCAGTCAAAGGATTGATTTTCCAACATGTTTATGCTAAAAAGCAGTTCCAAAATATTTAAGCTATAATACACAGTTAGAATGTGATGTGGTGGCACACATGATATATATTTGAATACAGCTGCTTTAAAGCAGACTTACTCAAATGACTTATTAAGTGCCTCTTTCATTTACAGCTCTGTTACAGTATATTACAGCACATACATGACACCTAAATTCATTACAGTCTGGAGTCGAGCCCACACACACACACACACACAAACACACACACACACAGGCACACACACACACCAGGTTTCTCATTGAAATATGGAAAATGGAATGTCTTACACACTGAACACAAATTCACACAAGGTATTTCGTAGAGATTTTAGTCTCTGAAAGCATCTGATTTTGTAACGTACCTCCAACTCCCTCTGTTAAACATGACATGGTCAAAAAAAGAAAAATTAGTTGTAAAAGATAAAATTCAGACATTTATTATGTGGTGATAGATTCAGTCAATCAGTAATAAATTAACTCACCTCCATTTTCAGAAGCAGCAATGTCAGTCCCTGGTTTCCTATGCAATGATGCTTTTATTTCACCTTGTCTTTCATATTGGTTAAATTTTTTCGGAACTGTAAGACTATCTCCTAGAAATAAGAAGAAGAAAAAGTCACTCCAGAAATTATTAGATGCTTAAATAAGAAATTTATGGTAGAATTCATGATGAAAGTAAAAAAGCTTTCAAGTTAATGCGAGTGTTGTTTGAACAGTGATCTAATAAACAATAAATTAATAAATATATGAGTTTTAAATTCTGTAATTGTCAACAAAGAAGTAAGCGAGTATATTCTCCTATTTGGATTATTTATTCAATGGCAATTAAAAAATTTAAGCTATCTAACACTATTGTATGTATTTAGTCAACACTAAACATATGGATATGTTTCTCATATACTGAATTTTGTAATATTGCTTTTGATTTTATCTGTTCACCATGAACAATCAGATAAAATGTATTAACACTACAAAATGATAATTACACTGATAATTAAATAACACTCTCGCCTTTCCTCATGTACTTCTAGATAATTTTCTTCTAAAATAAACAAAAGCAGAATAAAAGAGAGATGACAACCTAATGCAATGTGTGATTATAGATTGAATCCTAGACCAGGGGAAATAAATAATTTTACTATAAAGAACATTAATGGTATAATTGGTAAAATGTATGGGAAAAGAAGGTTGTAAATGATATTGTTATCAGTGGTAATTTTGTGATTTTATATTCATACTACAGTTATGTAAAAGCAAAGCGATATCATTTCTATAACTTATTCTCTTAAACAGTTCAGAAAATTATAATTGTATATTTAGAGAGAGTGAAAATTCAAATATGGTAAAATGCTAACATTTGAAGGAAATCTAGGTGAAGGCTATATAGGAATTAACTGAAGCTATTTAAAAATAAAAGCCTTGAAAGCATAATACAAAGCAAAAGTACATACAATAGTCTTCATAATATGCCATCTTTTTTTTTTTTTTTTTTTTTGAGACAGAGTTTCGCTCTTGTTACCCAGGCTGGAGTGCAATGGCACGATCTCGGCTCACCGCAACCTCCGTCTTCTGGGTTCAGGCAATTCTCCTGCCTCAGCCTCCTGAGTAGCTGGGACTACAGGCACGCGCCACTATGCCCAGCTAATTTTTTGTATTTTTAGTAGAGACGGGGTTTCACCATGTTGACCAGGATGGTCTTGATCTCTTGACCTCGTGGTCCACCCGCCTCGGCCTCCCAAAGTGCTGGGATTACAGGCTTGAGCCACTGCGCCCGGTCAATATGCCATCTTTAATGTTCATTGTTAACTTATTTTTTTCTTTTGTTTTTATTTCCTTCTGTTTTTTCTCCTCTGAGTAGTGCAGCCTTGCAATCTGTCCTTCCCTATATGGCTCCCAAGTCTTGCAGACTCTTCTCCATCTGATGGTGTGTTGCTGCCACCTACGGCCACACGTTTGAATAGTTCGCTACAAACAGACTTGCACGGCATCTTGCGGATGTTGACCCACAATAAATCAGATTCTCCAAAAGTAAGCGCCATAAAACACAGAGACGTTGATTTGTCCTCCAGCACAGACCCTGAAATAGTCTTGTCCACAGAAGACTCTCATTCAATGACCAAATAATCTTTGTCCTGCCGCTAGCGTCATTCTGTGATCTCTTCTTCTTGGGCTAGGCTTACTTTTCTATTCAGAAAGAAAAATCTAGACCTCTTTCACAGGGGTGATTTATCTCAAAGACAAATAAAATGGTAAAAGCAAATTATTTACAGGATTACCCCATGGAGTGTGTAGTGTCATTGTGTGTTATGAAGTCTATTCATTCTGTCATTTCTCTAGGATAACATAACCCCATTAATAGCAGCTTTGGGTCATCCAATACAAACACTTTTTTCTAGCTCTCAATTACAATGTATTATTTATCACTTTATTCTTCTGTACATCATACTAAATAATTCAGTCTATCACACCAAGTATCTCTTATATATCACTATGAATGCTACCTTTTCATTTCTTACCGTTTTGCAATTCACTGCCATTTTCCAACGTCTTTTCTGACTCTTTCTCTGATATACGGGCCACACTTTTCGAGGATGAAATACCTGGAGAAGTATGAAATCTGTATTATTCTCCTAATCGACCATAACAAAAGTAATAGTATATTGATCACATCAAGTATTATAAAGTACAAAAAATGTTTGATTTCTTAGCAGATTTATGACACATCTCCACAATTGCTCTTATTTCTTCAATTTCTTCAGGAGTCCTTGTCCATAAACTAGAAGCATCTATAGGATACATTTTTCTAGTTAAATTTTCCCAAAGCCAAATAATGTGAAAATTTATAAACTAGAAAGAAAAACCCCAAATACTGTTTTCATGGATAGATTATGTTTTTATATGTTTAAAGTCAATAATTTTACATACTAGTAATAGTTTCAAGTTGCTACATTTTAAGTATTAAAGAGGATGAGTCAAGAGAAAAGAAAGGACTATGTATTATGTACTTTGAAATGAGATGCTGAATGTATAGACTCAATGTTGAGATGGTGTATGTTTATTTGGAGGTTGATGTAGGCATGAGAGACATGGAGCTGCAGCACACAGAAACAGTAATAAGTAGCTCTGTGTATTCCTAAGCACAGAAACTATGGTGGCCTGTGACCCACAGAAGGACACATTCCAGCACAAAGACAGAGTGAGAGTTTATTTTTCTTCATGTTTATCTTGTATATACACACTTTCTGGCACCACTGTTCTGGGTTGATATGGGAGGCAAAGGATGAACTAAACTGCAAAAACCTGGGTTCTAAACCTGTTCATACTCTTGTGAAGATGACCTAGAATAATGCAGATGACAGTGCTTTATAGATTATTAACTATTACATAGATCTCTGCAACTCAAGGATTAAATGTGAAGCTAATATATTATTAATACATATGTATATAAATAGAAACATGTGCATCAATGTGTTTTAGAAACAATTTATATAAAAAATGGAACTTATTAGTATCTCTCTCTATATACTAATATATACACCTGTATATATTTAAGCATCAGATATGTCTCCCAACCATCACACAACAAAAAATTTCCAACCCAAATGTTCTTAAATATGTTAGAGATAGAACAAATTAGAACATAACGAATTAAATTTGTTTAATACAATTCAAGTAATGTTCTCAGCAAAATCTGCCTTATATATTTCATCATAAATCTCTATACTTAAACATATATGTAGAAAATGTCGCGAGGTTTCTGAATGCGCATTATAAACCTGAGAAAAGGTCTACTAACCATTTTGTTTATCTATTTCCTCTTCTTCCTCAAAATTGGTTTTTAAAACTAAAGGACCGTGGATGGGTCGTGATATATTGTCCTGAGGTTTCAAAGGTTTCTGATTCTGGGTCTGGAGTGGAATTCCTTCCAGACTTTCTTTCTGTAGTGTCATATCTGCACAGAAAATGCAACATTTTAGTCCATTAAAGATAAATGTGATGATAAGTATATTCAATAATCAATCATTGCCCTCCTAATTAACTATATATTATTTTACAACATGTATAATAATAATGCATTAATAGATTGTGTTTCTACGCATTAGCAATGAACAAACTGAAAATGAAATGAAAAATAATCCCACTTACAATAGCATCAAAGAGGAAAAATATTTAGGAATTAATTTTAAGATGTGCAAAATTTATATTCTGAAAAGATTGTTGAAAGAAGAAAAAAATGTTGTTGAAGGAAGTTCCAGAAATGTTGAAATGGAAAAATATCCTTGTGTATGGATTGATTTGTTGTTGGTATGGCAATATTTTCCAAATTAATCTATGGGTTCAATACAACCCTTATCAAAATCCCAACAGAATTCTTTGCAAAAATTGACAAGCTGATTCTAAAATTTATATGGACATTACTACAAAACTAAAGTAATCAAGACTATCCGAACTAGCATAAAAACAAAAATAGATCTACGTATCATTGGAATAGAATTGCAAGACCAGCAATAAACCTTTATATGAATCAATTTATGCTCAATTGGTTTTCATCAAGGGTACATAGACCATTCAATGGAGAAAGAATAGTATTTTCAACAAATGGTGCTGGGACAACTACATAGCCACATGCAAAGTAATTAAGTTGCACAACTTCATCACATTATAAACAAAAATTAATGCAAAGTGGATCTAAGAACAAAATCCAGGAGCTGAAGCTATAAAACTCTTGGAAGAATCCTTAGGTTATACAAAGCTTTCTTAGATATGACATCAAAAGGATAAGCAATCATTGAAAAATAGCCAGCCCCCTGGCACATGGAGGTGAGCCACGACAGCACCTGTCAACAAGGCCTAGATTTTGCTGAAAAGCAGAAAAGCAGTTCCCAGCCCTCTCAGCCAGAGAGTGAAGAGACACTCAGAACCCCAAGGTGATGCAGAAAGAATGAGTAAGATCCAGCCTGGGCAACATGGCAAAACCCTATCTCTACAAAAAATACAAAAGTTAGGCAGGTGTGATGGTGCACACCTGTAGTCCCAACCACTCAGAAGGCTGAGGTGGAAGCATCACTTGAACCCCAGAGGTTGAAGTTGCACTTAGCCAAGATCATCCCACTGCACTCTAGCCTGAGCAACAGAGCAAGACTCTGTTTCAAAACAAAACCAAAACCAAATGAGATATCACTTCATACTACAGTGATTGCAATTATTACTTTTTTTTAATTAAAAAGACAATAACAAGTGTTGACAAGGATGTGAAGAAACTGGAATCTTCATACATTGCAGTTGGGAATGTAAAATGTTGCAACTACTTTAGAAAACAATTTGACAGTTCCTCAAAAGGCTGAACATGGAGTCATCATAAGTCCCATCTATTCCATTTTCAGCTACATACAAAGGGGTGTAAAAATATATGTCCATATTGTACAAATGTTCATTTGTACACAAATGTTTATATCAACGTTATTTATAACAGTCAAAAAGTGGAAACAACCTAAATTTCCATTCTCTGATAAATGGATAGATAAAATGTGGCATATTCAGACAATGGAGTGCTATTAGGCTATAAAAAGTAATAGAGTACTGCTGCATGTGAGAGCATGGATGAATTTTGAAAACACACTAAGTGAAAGAAGTAATTCACAAAACAATAATGTATGATTCCATTTATATAACATAACAAAAATCTATTTGTAGAAACAAGAAGGAAATTAGTGACCGTGTAGGTTTCAGGAGTTGGGAAGAAATGAGGAGTAACTCTTAACGGGTGTGGATTTCTTTTTTGGAGTGATCCAATGTTCCAAAATGGAATATTGTTCTCTGATCCATTTTGAGTTAATTTTTGTAATGTGATGCAGTTGTGCTACTTAATTACTTTGCATGTAGCTATCTAGTTGTCTTCGCACCATTTGTTGAAAATACTATTATTTTCCCCATTGAATGGCCTATGTACTCCTGTTGGAAATCAATTGAACATAAACTGATTCATATAAAAGTTTATTTCTTGTCTTATAATCCTGTCCCAATGGCATATAGATCCATTTTTATGCCAGTGAAAATAGTCTTGATTACTTCAGTTTTGTGGTAACTTGTAGATTTTGAAATCAGGAAGTGTAAGTCCTCCAAATTTGGTTTCCATTTTCATCATTTTTTTCACTATTCTGGACCCCTTAAATTTCCATATAAATTTTAGAATCAGCTTCTCAGTTTCTGAAAATAAGTCCATTGGGATTTTGATAAGGTCTGCATTGAACCTATGGATCAATTTGGAGAACACTGGCATATCGACTACAAAGTCAATCTATGAACAAGCATAGCTCCATTTTTCAAGGTTTTCTTTAATTTCTTTCAACAATCTTTTGTAGTTTTCAGAATACGAACTTTGCACATCTTATGTTAAGTTAATTTATCAGTATTTTTTCCTTTTCGAAGCTATTATAAGTGGGATTTTTTCATTTTATTTTCAGTTTGTCCATTGCTACTGTAAAGAGACACAATCCATTATTGTATATTATTATTGCACCCTGCAAAGTTGCTAAACTTATTTTTAATAATTTTTAGATTTGCAGAATTTTTAAATAAAAGATCATGCTGTATCCAAATAGAGACAATGTTGCATCTTTCTTTCCAATCCGGAAGCCTTTTAACTGATTATATTGCAACAATTCCCTGTCTTGACTATAAATGATAATGATGAGCATCCTTGTCTTTTTCCCGATCTTAGGGGTAAGCTTTCAGTATTTCAGCGAGTACGATGTCAGCTGTGGATTTTAAGTTTTTTTCTGTTTCTAGTTTGTGGAATATTTTGTGTAATGTATGTGTGTCAACTTTTATCAACTGCTTTTTATTCATCTGTTAAGATGATCGTGTGTCTTTTACTCTTTATTATATTATCATGGTTTATTATTATTATTATTATTAAGGAAATTTATTTTGGGAAGTTAAATTAACCTTGTTTCTGGGTTAATCTCACTTGGTTATGGAATATAATCCCATTTTAAAGCTGTCAGATTTAGTGTAATTGAATTTTGTTGAGTATTTTTCAGTGACTGTATTCATAGAAAAAGCTGGGTCGGTAGTTTTCTTGTAATGTCTACGAACATCTCGTAGACATGAGTTGGAAAGCATTCCTTCATCTTTTGCATTTTTGAAAGAATTTGTGACAAATTGGTACTAATTCTTCTTTAAATTTTTGTTATAATTCAATATTGAAGCCATCTGAGCCCGATTTTAATTGTGGCAATGTTTTTAAATACTTAATCAATCTCTTTATTCCTATAGAGGTATTCAAATATTTTCCTTTTTTCTAGAGTCAGTGTTGGTAGTTTGTGTCTTCTAGAAAGGTTTCTATTTTATCTAAGTTATCTAATTTGTTGAAATATAGTTGTCCACAGTATTGCCTTTTAATTCTTTTTATTTTCATAGTATTAGGAGTGATGTCTCATCTTTTATTCCTGATTTTAGTCATTTCAGCCTATCTCTCCTTTTCTTGGTCAGTCAAGTTAAAGATTTTTAATTTTCCTGATTTTATCAAAGAACCAACTTTTGCTTTCCCTGACTTTCTCTATTGGTTTTCTTTATTTATATTCTCTAGTTCATTAATTTCTGCTTTAGTTTTTATTATATGCTTCATTCTATTTGCTTTGGGTTTAATTTGCTCTTCTTTTCCAGTGTCTTAAGGTATAAGGCTAGGTTATCGATTTGAGATTTTTTTTAAATATATAGGAATTTACAACTTATAAATATTCTCCTAAGCACTGCTTTACTTACCTGCCATGAGTTTTGGTATGCTTTGTTTTACTTTTATTAAACACAAAGTATTGACTAATTGCCCTTGTAATTTTTTTGTGATATCTTGGTTATTTACATGTGTATTATTTAATTTCCACATATTGATGATTTTCGCAATTTTTTTCTCTCTACATTTGAAACCATTATATTCAGAAAACATACACTGCACAATTTCCATCATTTTAAATTTATCTGGGTTTCTCTTATCACCTAGACTGTGATCTATACTGGAAAATATTTCTAGTGCACTAGAGAAAAACATCTATTTCACAACTGTTAAATGGAATGTTTTGCTGAAGTATCTTAGGTCTAGTTCCTTTACAGTTGTCCAAATCTTTTATTTTCTTGTTTACAATTGTTTGCATGGTATATATTTTCTATTCTTTTAGTTTCAGCTAATTGTTTCTGTTGAATTTAAAAGAGTGTTTTCTGTAGACAGCATATAGTTTTATCTTCATTTTTATTCTCACAATCTCTGCCTTTTGATTACATTTTTTAATCCATTCACAATTAATGTTATTGATATAGTTGGATTCAGGTACACGATTTTACCTTGTTTTCTATATGTCTAATGTCTTTGTTGTTCTGCTGTTTCTCTTTCTTTTACACTGATGAATATTTTCTAGTATAATATTTACTTCCTTTAATCATTCCTCATTTTTCATAGTATTTTTTCATTTGCTCTATGGCTTACTAAATATTTCTGAACATCAAAATCTATTTCATATTTATACTAATTGAATTCCAGTGATATATAAGAGGTTTCTCCTATATAGGTCTATTCCCACTTCCTCCTTTCTGTGCTATTATTGTTACATACGTCACATTTCTATGCATGACAAACCCAATAACACATTGTTATATTTATTAATTAAGATAATTGTATGTCTTTAAGGAGATGAGAGGAAAAAAGGTAAAGTATGTTTCTATAGTTTGTTCTGTAAATAGAGACTAATCATATTTTTATTTATAATTTCTAATTCTTTTCACCTGTTCCTATGGATTTGTGTTACTATCTGGTGTCATTTCTTTGCCATCATACAGTTTTGCTTCCATCTGCCTCCTTTGTGTGACTATTGTTGAATATATTACATTTCTAAGTATTACTGGCTTAAAAAATATAATTTTATATATTGTTTTACAAACTTTTAAAACAGAGTATAGAAGGAAGAGAAATAGGCCCTTATGATAGTTTTATAGTTACACAACTACCTTGATCAGCATACTTTGTTTCTTCATGTGGATTTTAAATACTGACTCAGGTCACTTGCTTTCCACCTGAAAATTCTACTTTAGTATTTAAGGTATGCATACTGGCAACAACAAATTCTCTGTTTTTGTTTTCTGGAAATGTTTTCATTTTGCCTTTAATTTTGAAATACAGCATTTAAAACTAGTTTTCTGGACAAAGATTCTTGGTTGACCCTTTTTTTTCTTTTGGCCTACAGTGAAAACTGCCTATATTGTTTCTGACGATAAGGTAGCTGTTAATCATACTGTGGTTCTATTTTATGTAACAAAACATTTTTATCTTGTTGTTTTCCAGAATTTGCCTTTATCACTGGTATTTATCATATTTAACATGATGTGTCTGGATGCAGATATATTTGTGTATATCCAACTTAGAGTTTGTTGAGCTTCTTGTATATGCACATTAACTTTTAACCAAATTTGAGGAATTTCAGCCATTAGTTTTTCCTTCCTTACATTTTGGTAAAATGCCTCATATTTCTCTTAGGCTCTGTTCATCTTTCTTTCTTTTTTTCTTGGTTTTTCGGATTGCATAATTTCTGTTGATTTATATTCAAATTTACTGGTTCTTTCTCTTGCAGTTCTCAAATCTACCCTTGAGCTCTTATACTATATTTTTCCATTTCAGTTATTGTGTGCTCAACTCCAAAATTTCAGTTCGTTAGGGTTTTTTCATGGTTTTTACCCATTAATAGTCTCTACTTGTTAAAATGTTCAATGAGCATTGTCTGCTCATGAACGCTTTTCAAAGAAGACATATACACAGGCAACAAGCATGTGAAAAAATGCTCAACATCACTAATCATTAGAGAAATGCAACGCAAAGCCACAATGAGATACTATCTCACACTAATCAGAATGGCTACTATTAAAAACCAAAAAATAACAGATGCTGGCAAGGCTGCAGAAAAAAGGCAATGTTTATACACTACTGGTCAGAATGTAAATCAGTTCAGCCATTGTGGAGAGCAGTTTGGCAATTTCTCGAAGAACTTAAAACAGAAATACAATTTGACCCAGCAATTCCATTATTGGGTATATACAGTCTACTGTGAAGACACATGCATGCGTATGTTCATCAAAGTGCTATTCACAATAGCAAAGACACAGAGTCAACCTAAAGGCCCATCGATGGTAGGCCGGATAAAGAAAATGAGGCATGTATCCACTATGAAATACTACACAACCATAAAAAAGAATGAGATCATGTCCTTGGCAGCAACACGAATGGAGCTGGAGGCCATTTTCCTAAGGGAACTGACACAGGAATCGAAAACCAACATTGCACCTTCTCACTTACAAGTAGGAGCTAAACATTGAGTACACATGGACACAAAGAAGGGAAGAACGGCCACTGGAGCCTACTCAAGTGCGGAAGATGAGAGGAGGGTAAAGATTGAAAACTACCTATCAAGTACTATGCTTATGACCTAGGTGACAAAATAATACATACATCAAACCCCAGGACATGCAGTTTATCTTTAGAACAAACCTGTATAAACAAACCTGTACCCCTGAAGCCAAAATAAAAGTTGAAAAAAAAATCGATGCACAGTTGAACATCACATTCCTCTCACAGGAGGTATTCTATGGCCTTCTGTGTTTCTATAAGTGAATTATACATTTCTGTTTTTTTGCATGTATCATAATCTTTTACTGAAAACTCAACATTTGTGACAATATATTGTAGTAACTCTGAATATTGATCTCTCGCCTTAACCTGAAGCTTGTTGCTGTTTGCTTTTTAATTTTTGAGTGACTTTGTTGAAATACTTGAGTAAAATCTATTTTCTCCCACAATATGCAGCCTCTGTTGTCATTCCTCAGAGGATGTAGCCTTGGCATGTCCACAGTAAACAGGGATAACAAGGGCTTTAGCAGGGTTCATTTTGCCCCTTGCCCTATTTTCTCCGCTAAGTTGTCCACCTCTACTGGTATCACACTGAGATATTAGCTTCCATATATTGCTGGCTTAATGCTCTGTTGTGTCATCAATGTATAGGGCATAAATTGCTCCACGGTTTAACCTGAGCAAATTCTGACTCCTTCGGAGAGCTAAGCTTGGAGGCCAATCTTCCAAGTTTGTTCCGATCCCAAAAGAACTATTTTTAATTGTCTCTTTACCAGGTTGTCTTTGGTAAACTTCTAGCTGGTTTGCAGTTTAGTTTGCTCCTCTCTCAGAGAGACTAGCCTCCTCTTAATTACTTATCTCGAATCACCACTGTTTTCAGAGCATCCATAATTTTAAACTTCCCCACACTATGTTCTATTTCAAATAAATTTGGTTTTTTTTTGGAGCGCTTCAGAGTTTTCTACTCTCTACCTGCACAAAATCTCAGTGCTAATGCTAAGAGCAGGGATAGTCACTAAATTCTTTTGGAGTGACACCCCTGTTTTACAATTGGGGCATGAAGCAGAGGTTCTAATTTCTGGTCTTTATGACTTGTGCCTCCTGGCATGGGACCTCCACCCATGCTCCATCTGAGGCAAAGGTAATTGGGGTCCAATGATTCCTAGTCTGCTGCATGTGAGATAGAACTTTTGCTTTATGCATGGGGCTGGTGAAAACAAGATTCAAATCTCTTGGAACTTTTGCTTTATCAAGGGGCTTAATGAAAACAAGATTCAGGCCTGAAAAATAGAGCTCTAGCAACATGGAGTTGGGAACTGGGGAGGATAAGAAACGTTAGCAGCTTTCTTCCCCCCCAGACACATACTATAGTTCTTGACTAGAATCTAGACATAGAAAGAGCTCTATGTTCTTGGCTCCATCCATTCAGAGTAGAGCTTCTGTCACACTAAACTGAGAGGTGGTGAAAGGAGTGGGTCGTGGTTCCAATACAACAGACTTACCATTTCTACTGGCTTTAATTAAGATTATCGTTCTTGTATTTTTACAGTAGATGATAAGTATCAAATAATTATAAGATGTCATTAGATAAATTCATAATAAGAATGAGAAAACTTTTACCTTTAACGTCAGTATTGAAACAATGTTGAAAATTACACCCTTTGCAACTATTTAAACTTATCATTTGAAAGTTTAATGAAAAACGTCTTAGTGGATATTTCATCACAAATAAAGACCATTGTTCATCACACCTTTCTATTACATGTGTTTAAATACACATCAGAGGGAGAAAGAGATACGATGGGAAAGAGCACATTTAGTTAACAGAAACTAAAAACCAATTAGAAATATGGAACAAATAATTCAAGTAACCAAGTAATGCAGTAAAACTTCAGACACTGGTAAGTTTACCTCTCTGCAATGATTGAAACAAAAATGTGCTGAATTTGACAGATATTATTATATCTTTGTTAATTAGAGTAACTTTCCTATGAGATCACAAATACCAATGGTCTTTGCATTTTAAGAAACTACTATAATGCACTTTCCATGAATTTATACATAGATAATTTTTGTCACCTTGATTTTTCTACCCAAAGCATAGCTTCATGTCACTAAAATCAACTTTGATGTGATCACATGTATTTCACATAACTCTTTTGAAAACTATATTTTTAAAAAATATTGTATAGTAATTATGATTTTGGCTTGTTCTTTAACATATATTTTTTGCTCTCATTTTAGGTCAAGTATATCAGGGCATTTTTTAGGGAATCACCTTTTTCCCATTTTCAATCTACTTAATGTGAGTAACGATGACCCCCGGGACCCAAAGATTAGCTAATCCCCTAGCTTGAACAACTATTAAGGATGAGCATGTTTTCTACATCGTTAGATGAGATTCAATACTCAGGCTTTAGCTGAATGAGAAAGACTTATTTCTTCTGATGTTAATTGAGAATGATGATGCTAATGAAAAGACTGATTACTCACTCTTTGCCAAGAATTCTAAACTATTGAGTATTTATCTGTTAAACGTCTAAAACCCAGTGACAGATACTATTACTATCTCTACCATACAGATGAAGAAATTGGCCCACAGAGATATTAAGATGTCCATGTTTATAGTGGCAAACATGTGGTAGGTTGATGTTTCAAGCTAATCTGAGCTAGAGCTACTATTCTTAATCTAAGCCTATTCTGCTCCAAAATCTAGGTCTGGAGCTTCTGGAGTAACTGCAGTATATAGAGAAGGACAACTGGCTAAGAGCCAAGAGTTGGTGAAGGAAATATGGATCCAGCCAGGTCTGGGGTCAGCTCTGTCCCTAATCTCTTCAATTATATTAGCCAAGAATTCCAGTTTTCCCATGAATAAAATTGAGTTGGGTTTCTCTCCTTAAAACCAGTAATGTACTGGAGTGGGCTCAGATAAGCATGTGAGAACTGAGAAATTTTCAGGAATTTTGCAAGTGTACTGATGTCACATTTATAGCTTGAAATTGGCTGTAGAGAAACTATTTGCTTTACGCTAATTGTCAAATGTGAAAAACCAGAGCGATTTTGTTTTGGATTTTTTCCAGTTGGTTTTTCTGGGGGAGGGGAGCGAGGTGGGGGAAAAGAGCCAGTTGTTAAAACATTTAGCACTACTCCATCGTTTATGACCAAGACAGTCTCTACAAGAACTTACAATAGACTATCATATCACATCAGATCATGCCAGGGCATTTCATTCATGAACATCTACTTTACACGCTTTCTCAATTTTCAAAACAAATTCTGTTTTTTGAAAACAGATGTCATCAACATTATCATCATAATGCAGTATTTCCTACTCCTATAAATACTTCCATAGCTAGAACACACATGCAATACAAGACAAGTAGGTTAAAAGAAACTTTTGTATAAACAAATTATTTATAACCAAACAAGTTGTTTTTATTTAGATTCACTAGGAATTGGGCACTGTCCTTCTCTTGTCCTTCAAAGAGTACAAGAAATGCTAACTTTTGTAAAATTCACAGAGCGGAGGTTCTTCACAAAGCATTTTTCTTCCCCTTTCACTAGTTCTTTAAGGGCACCCGCATGGAATTGTTTGCTTAGGGCATTAGGGCAAATCTATACAATGCTTGCGTAGATTTTACAATAACTAATTGATCTTTGTAGTATTTTTGCAAAAAAAAAATATTTTAATCTAAACGTAATTAGGAGGAAACAAATGAACAAATCACCTTAGAAGATATCCTACAAAACAACTGGCTTGAACTCTTAAAGTTTATATGACATGGGGCATGTGCAGTGGTTCATGCCTGTAATCCTAGCACTTTAGGAGGCCAAGGTGAGAGAATTGCTTGATCCCAGGAGTTTGAGACCAGCCTAGATAACATGGTGAGATCCCATCTCTACCAAAAATGACAAAATTAGTTGGTCATTGTGGCATGAGCCTGTGGTCCCAGTTACTCAGGAGGCTGAGGTGAGAGGGTCACCTGGGCCCAGGATGTCAAGGATGCAGTAAGCTGTGTTCACACCACTGCACTCCAGCCTGGGCAACAGAGCAAGATTCTGTCTCTAAAAAGACACATGTATAGGACAAGGATGGAAAAAAAATCCTGGGAAATTTTTAAAGAGATATAAGATTTTTAAAAAGAGATTAAATAGAGACATGACAACCAATTGCAATGAATGATGCTTAATTGGAAATCGGAAGAGAAAAAAAAACCAACAATTTTACGGCTGTCGTACCCAACGTTTGGTCCCAAGAACCTACGAGCTTATTATAAATTCAGAACCTCAGCCTCCAACCCAGATATACCGAATTAGACTACAATTTAAACAAGATTGTCAGGTGATTTCTGTGCATACTACATTTTGTGGAAGCATTGCTATTACAAGCATTATCAGACAAGTAGAAAATTTTGATACAGATTGAATATTAGACATGGTTGATTCTATCAATTCTATCAACATTGATAGAATTCTCTATATATGATAGTCATGTGTGATTATATCGGAGAATGCCCTTGAACTTAGAAGGTACATGCTGAAGTATTTAGCAATGAAGTGTGAGAATATTGGCAACTAACTCCCAAATGGTTCCAAAAAACAAAAATAAAGAAATACGTGTTTGTACATTTTATGCAGATATATAAATACAGTCAAGGAAAAAGAGAAAGTAAACGTGACAAAATGTTAATTGGTGAATATAGGTGAAGAACGCATGGCTGTTCACTGAACTATTCTTGTAAATTAAAGAATAGTAAACTATCTTGTAAGTTAAAAAATGTCTCAGAAAGTTGGGGAGGAATCAAAAGTATAATGAAGCATCAGTTTCACTGGTGGTCTAAGTGGTGACTGAGAACTGTTTTGGTTTTTGGTGGTGGTTGTTTTAAGCTCACCAGTTAATTCTAATGTGGAGCCAGAATCGAGAGCATGGGGCTGAGACAAACATCAGATGGGGTACCTGGGCTTCTGAGCTTCATGTAATATAAGGGAACATGTTTCAGAAAAGAGGGAAATATATATTGAGAAAGAGAAAAGAAACCTTATTTAATGGAAGTACACATAACTCAGAAGTGCTATAATATCTCACTCTATACTGTAAATTAAAAGGGAAAGGGAGTCTTCTACTAAATATGAAGAACTTTAATAGCTTTGAAAAGAAGTCTATGGGGTAGGATGGGATAGAATTAGCCCCTCAGAGGGCAGAAGCCAGATCAGGAGGTCTGATGCATGGTCATTCAAATGACAAAAAGCACTGGAGTATACTTTAAATGTCATGTCTAATTTTTTTGTGAGACGCTTTTAGAGTCACACAGAACTATGTTTAAAGTCAGAAACTGCCACTTATGAGAAGTTTTATATTGCCTAAGATATTTGGCCTCTACACCTCATTTTCTTTATCTGTTAAGCCAGGAGACTATACCTATTTGGCCAGTTTTTATGATGATTAAATAAAATTAGGCATGAAAAGTGCTCAGTATAGCACTGCCATATGGAGCACGCTTAACAGATTATTCTAGCCCTAACACTGGGTATGTGATTTTCTGATTTCTTATAACTCCACTTCGTTTTTTAAAAGCCGTAATGAAACTGCAAGTTTACACGGTCCTATAAAGCAAGTTGTGGAGGTCTTAAACATGACTAACAAATGTTAAGCCTGAAGAACGAATATTTGAGTTCCTGCTTTTATTTTTTTGTAGGTTTGGATACTCGTTGGTCCTTGGATGAGAATGGATGCAGTATGTAGTCAGGATAAAGAATCTCCCAACCAACACAAATTATCCCAGGGGCTACCATTCGGTGTGCTGTGGCATTTCCTTAAGTCCTCTCTTTCTTCCCCAGAGAGGAAAGAACTAAGTTGAAGAACTTTTACCCTTATAACCATTATAAATTGTCTTCTTCTTTTCTGAAATATACACACACGCAAATTAGCCTGTGTGTACTGACTCAAATATTCAAGTAAAATATTTATTAAGCTATTTAAAAACAATTTATTAGCAAGTGGCTTTTCAAGACTTCAGATAAAAGGCAGGTCATAAATACATAGGCTAGACATTCTAAAGAAAGCTGACCAAAGTTTCGTTTAAAGTGGCCAAATCAGTTGTCAAAGGCATCACTGGACACTGACTGAGAATAAATAATTATCAAATGATTCCATTCAATTGTTCACTACAGAATAAAATGGCAACTAGCCAAGAAAAGATGAGCAATTTCCATGTTCAAGCTAGCTACTGTGTTTGGAACAAAATTTTCTTCAGCAAATTTAAGAACAAATAAAAAACAGTTTGTCTAAGAGAGTACACTAACCTCTAATGTATACCATAGGAGAAAGAAGAAGTGCTTACCAGGCTTGCAAAGAAAGCATGGATTGTACTCAGAAAATGTCTAGGGAATTCTTATGGTAAATATAAACAAAATTATGTTTTCTTAGCATTCTCAATTGGTTTAGTAGCTGTTGGCTTTTAAACTTAGAGATAATAACCAGAGGGATTATGTTGTCTTTTAAAATTCCATGGTTTAGAAACATGTAAAGAAAATATCTTGGATGTCCTGTCAGCCTGTACCAGCCTATTTGTCTATGGTAGATATAGCAGAGCCTTAATGTCTTGTGTTAAGACACAGTTTAATGTATTTGCTTTGTAGCACAGCCAAAAATTCATCTAACATATTACATACTTGCTGCAATTACTGTTTGTTGCCCAGGAGAGAACTGTATAAAAACCTTTTCTGGTAACAACGTAAAAATAGGCAAAGAGGAACACAGCAAAACAGTCGAATTAAATTACTAGTAGACATGATAACTACTAAACTCCAAGTAATTAAATGTGCATATATATCTTGACATTTTTATTTATCTTCATGTTTTCTAAAATATTCCTTGCACTTAAAAACTTACTCATTTTCAGAATTGCATAATACATTAAAACCACTTATAAATAGTTACCTGGATATATCTTCTCACTTTTTGAATATGTTTTTGAAGAAGGAATTCGTTTTGGCCAGGCTGAACCATTATATGATGTTGATATATGTTTGTCTGAGGGAAAAAAATCCAGGATTAAATATTTTAGAACTTTAAAATCATATTCCAAGGGTGTTTCAAAGTTATAAATAATCTCGGGGTGAAGCTATTCTCTAAGGAATTTATTTTACCATTTCAAAGCTAAGGCATCAGGGATACAAGTGAGTTTATTAAGACAATTTAAGTTATAAGTGAACATGGTTACAGATTATTAATTGGCTGTTCAGTGCTTCAAATAAAGGTAAGATACAGGAGAGTATGATATCTAAACGTAATCAAAATTTTCACTGCATGACTTAATCATAGTTTTACATACGTTCTGCTAGTGTCTGTTAGAGCTTTTATTTAAAAACTGTGAAACTCTGAGGTACAGGCCAAGTCCTGTGTCCTTCCATGAAGTGACTTCCATGGTTGCACTAAGTAGCATGATGAAGTAGTGAACTCACTATCCCAGACAGCCAAAGCATTTATATCCTGACCTGGTCCTTCAATACTTATTTTTCTCTGACATAGCTACATTTCTAATACTATCTAACAATGTTATATTTGTGTTTTCAAATATTACTATGCAGCTGTATTCTCAAACATGATCCACAATACCAATAATTTGCTTTTCTCTTGTGTTGACATTTGCGCTAATGGTGCAAAAGAAATACAGAGTATAAACTCTGGCACCTTCATACAAATCTAGACATTGACAACTGTTCTAGTACTCATTGTATTCTTCACAGCCATCCACTTGCAGTTAAACAAT
Organism: Aotus nancymaae; assembly: GCF_030222135.1. Classification (NCBI taxonomy): domain Eukaryota; kingdom Metazoa; phylum Chordata; class Mammalia; order Primates; family Aotidae; genus Aotus; species Aotus nancymaae. The sequence goes on along the minus strand of NW_026988903.1, from coordinate 44,356 downwards.
AATAACAATAAATAAAATAATAATAATAAATAAAATTAAAAGCCAGTTTCACCTAAGAATATCCTGATTTACATATACACATTCCTATATCGTTCTAAAGAAAAGAGAAAAATAACTCAAATAATGCAAATGTCTATTTAAATTGTATAAGAAACACCTACTATGTACCCATAAACAACATGTTTATATACACCTACTACGTACCCACAAACACAAAATGTTTATGGGTACATAGTAAGTGTATATAAACATTTTGTGTGGGTACATAGTAGGTGTATATAAACATTTTGTTTGTGGGTACATGGTAGGTGTATATATTTCTTAAATTATAAAAGAAACTAAGAAAGATATAGTCTTATGCTTCCGAAAGTACAAAATATTCAGAACTCCACTAATCAGACCATGAACAAGGAAAAATACAAACATGAAATCATACAGAATTGAGCAGCAGTTTGTTAAGTTGAAAGAAATGAAACTCAACTTCAAAAGAGCAAAATCCATCTGAGAAACAGGAAGAAAAAGAGATTTGGTTCTCTTCTCCCTGGTAGCCTTGTACTTCCAGACATATACTATGACTCTGCCTATTACATGATGAAATGACTTAGAAGCAATCTATACATGGTGAGAGGGATGAGAGGTTGTCAAAAATATGGCAGATAATCCCCAAACTAACCCTTTCAGAAAATAATCATGAAGGCCTACAGAAATGGCAAGGCACTAGTCTGACAGTGATAACTGAACAATGTAGTTAATGGAACAAGAAAATGTCAGCCATTTAAAAACAATCCTCCAGAGTGGCATGAAGCTGTCCAGGGGGAACAAAGTGCAGTGCTCTGATAAAAGAAGAAGAAAAACCCTCTAGGGAGGTGCAATGTGAAGTCATTGCACTCACAACGTGAGTTTTCTTCCACATCCCTTAAATCACGTGCAGGAGTGCACGTGGAAGAAATCTTCTCACTAGTTTCTATGGTGGTGATGGCCAGGAAAAAGAAGAGGGGAGTAGGTAGCAGTGAAGATTAGCCAAGCCATCAGAAAATTCCATGGGAATGCCAACCACAGACAAAAGTAAACCACATCAAGAAAGGACCTCTCACCTGGACTGACGTTGGGTTTGGGTTCCTTGTTAACATGGACTTCATTGTAGGACCCCTGTGTGGGCCTGCTGCGGGGAGGTGCATTCAACGAGACACTCCTGACGGCATCTCTTTCAACGTGAACATAAGATGCGTTCTCAGTATTTCGATTTTTATTATTGCGATGGTAACTCATTTTATTTTGGGGACCTGGGGTCTGTGCTGCTGTAAAGAAAGGCAGGAGGGAGTGAGGAATAAAACACAGGCTGGTTTCACACCCATAAATAATATATTGCACTGTAGGTGCTTGATGGCATAATGGAAGCCAAAATAATGAAGTTTAGAGTTGAGTTGACACCTAAAGTAACATCTATGTCACATGACACTAATTTGTTTTTCAGGTAGAAGATATTTGATATTTACTCCCTTTTAAAATTACAATTTAGAAATATCAAATGTATGGACACTTTACCTCTCTGCATTCCAGAGCCAGGAAAGTTCTTTGGTTCGTCATAAATCCATTTTGTTTTTTTCACACCTTTAAAATGAGGGTTCCTCGGCTGGACATCGTTCACTTAGAAAAGATACAAATTTTACAGTTTTTTTAAGAGATGCTTTTATCTTTGAAATTACTGTGGGTGATAATTACATATCTGTGCATTCACATGTCAAGCAAGAGTAAAAAATAAATGGACTACCCTAATACTTTACTTTTTAGAAAAAAAGGTGATTTATTTTTAAGTGCCAAAAAAATCTATCTTGGAAGTAGATTGATGAGATAACCTTCAATAAGTAGCTTTCCTCAAAGAAAAATACTTTTCTCCAAACGAATGTGTGGATTCTTTTAAAGGAACATAAAATTGCATTCAAAATATAATTATAAATATCATTATAATGCTATTATTAAGTAGTTTTAGAATCATTACTTTCAACATGAATCTTTTTGTACTTTTTAGCCAAAACTACTACTTCTTAAGAAGTTGGATTAACATGAAATACTTTCAGTGAATTTTACCTTATTCTTTTAAGGTCTTAAGTTGGGTGTACAGAGAGTTTGGTCAAGACTAAGTAATCAGAATTTGTAAGTTCTAAGAATATTAAATTTTCACTTTTTATTTGCATATTTTCACATCCAAAATTTTATAGATATTCTCAGTTTTTCAGGAATTTCTATGGTACATATCTCCAGAGAATTTTTAAACAATTTTGTAGAGGGGGCATTCTGTCACTTCACTGTGCGGGGCTTCTGAAAAATCACAAGTGACCACTGCACAGAGAAACTGATCACCAAATGTGCAGTGTAGATTATACTAGTTTTCTACAGTAGACTAATACATCTTTCTGTGCTCTCTCAGTTTAAGCTTTAAGCCCTCAATAAAGATCTGATTCACTGTCCCTTCCTCAAACATCATGGCCCTGCCCTACTCCCAAGCTGCCAGTCCAATGATTTGGAATCCATATTTTTAACAAGAGCTACTAAACTGGGCTTCTTGGAGGCAAATCACAATTATTCCTATCAGTGTCAGGCTGCGATCCAAGAATATTTTAGGGGTTCAATACATAAAATAAGGAACAAAAGAAAGAAGGGAAGGGATCAGGAAGATTCACAAGTCTTCACTGTATCAAGAGAAGTAGTTCATTGAGCTGAATGTCAAGGAGAAGCCAAACTAATAAAAAATAATCCAAAATGTCATAAAAAGCTGTCAATGCATTATTCCACTATGGGTGAAATTTAAAATGTTATGCTAGTGAATCTTCCAAAAAGGTAGTATATTATTAATTTTAAGACCCAAATTTAAACTAGTGGGAAAGCATATAATGCACTAGGACCTACATCACAGTTCATTGTCAGTTAGTAGAGGATATCGTGTCTTTAATTCTTAGTTCTGAATAATTTTGAAACCTTTTTTTCCATTCTTTTTAAAAATTCTGTTTTAAATAACCAATACAAATCCATGGCAAGACAAATATATCTAAGGCCAAAAAGTGATAGAGCTAATGTCTTACTTGAAGAGGGATCCTCTCTGCACTTCATACTGATATTCTCAGTAGCATTTAATACATGCGTTGTAAGTACTTGTCGGGTAGTTAGGGAATGCTTTAGATGAGGACTGTCCTTGTTATCTTTTAAAGGAAATTAAGAACATAAAACGTCAATATTAGTTTTAAAAAAACTTTCAGTTGGTATTTCACTATTCAAACATTACATGATGGGAACAGTTCTTTAAAATGATATATATGTTTATTAATTGTGAGGAAAGCATCATTAACATTCCCTAGTTGCCACATGGATTTCCAAATGTCATCAGTAACAAAATAAAACTCTGAAACTATAGCCATTATTTTCAATATGTAAATTTAAAAATGTGGCAATATTTTTAATATCTCCATATAAAACTTTTAAAAGGTTTTAAATTTTTATGTTGAATGGTCCCATTTAAGTTGGGGTTCTGAACATATTTTAAATGTAACAACTTTAACTTGTCATATGCTTTGAAGCAGAACTAACTTCTTGTTACATGCTTTGGAGCAGAACTCCTTGGTAGGGCTTTCCACAATGATGAAAATGTTCTAAATGTTCCTAAAAAGGAAAAACAACAAAGAAGTTCCCCTGAAATAGGCATAAAACTAAAACTCCCTTTAGGTCATTACCTGACTCCCACATTTTTCATGCACAGAATGGAACCCTAGGAATTAAGCAAAACAGCATCTGGGAGGTTAGAAACTGGTCAGAGATTTCAGCATCTACATACAGCTCGGGAGGTAAAATTTGGCACAGAAGCCTCACCAGAGTAGAGATATCTTGGTGAACACCCCATGTCTCAGTTGATAACCCAGTAAAGCAATGCTGTAGGGGTGAGGGTCATATCCTAGGAATGAGGACTATACCCTCAAAGAAATGAAAAATAATGTATCATCCCTAGTAAAGCCCAAAACCAGTCCTTCACAGAATTAAGGTGGCCAGCTGATAGTCTAGCTGCATGCCAGAAGAAAAGTTTCTTTCTTAAAAAACAACATCATTCATACACCATGTAATTTTTATCTATAATGTTCAGTAGCAAATAAAATATCAGAAGGGCATAGTAAGACAGAACAAATGAGCAAAAACCTGAGGAAAATGAGAGATATCCCAGTGTTATCAAACAAGAAGTTGGAAAAAATAACAGGCACATTGTCAAAACAGAGAACTGATAGAGAATTTAAGTAGAAAATCAATAAAAAGGTCAAACAAATTTAGAATTTAAAATATGGATTGAAGAGCAGAGAGGAAGAGAATTAGTGAACAGGACAGTAGGTTGGCAGAAAGTATCCAGATTTACCTAGAGAAATCAATAAGGAAAAAAAAAACATTTAAGATGGACTAGAGTCTTAAAAACGCACCAGACAAAAGAGAAAGTCAAAATGGCCAATGAGTTTATGAAAAGCTGCTCAACATTATGAGTCATCAGGGAAATACAAATTAAAACTACAAAGATGTGCCACTAGCCCCCCACCAGAAAGGCTAAAGTTAAAGGACTGAAAATTCTCATTGTGGGTTAGGATACAGAGCAAGCTTATCTCAAAGAAAAGGAGTGCTTATGGCCTTTAGAAGACATGTGCAAGAAAGAATGTTAACAATAGTCCCACACTGGAAATATTGTTCATCATAATCCCAGTATTCGATACTCATGGTGCTTTCGTGTGTTGTTTTTTGTTTGTTTATTTGTTTACAAACGTATAAAGAGTGGTGAAAAGTCTGAGTTGTTAGACCCACACATTTCTAGCTGAGGTCTAACAATGGCAATGCTCAGCATTCTCATTTCATTTCATACAGAGATGACCAGAGAATGGCTGGAGACAGGAGGGAGCAGCGCAGCACAGTGCAAGAAGCTCTGACTCTGGGGAGAGGTGAAAGGGATCTGAATCCAAGTTCTGAGGCTTGTCGGTGCGGGAACCTCAGGAGAGTCACTTAACACTTCTTAACTTTGTTTTCTCTTTTGTAAAATAAAGAAAACAGAATATAGCAGGATGAGTAATTTCTACGATTTAAGATTATAATCTCTGTGCGATGTATGTATATGTGTGTGTGTACGTATTTCCCCAAGGAGCAATGATTCAGTGTCTGCTAATTCAGTGTTCAGGTCAGCTTTATAGAACGTAGCTACCAGGAATAACAACAGTCAATCGTGTGTGGGCTTGTGTGTGTATCAACTGTGTGTATATGTATAGACTATATACAGAGAAGAAATGCCCATGTTTTCATATATACATACATATATATAGCATACATCTTATATATAGATATGTGTGTATATATGTGGCATATATCTATCTGTCTGTAGATATTTACAGCAATATAAAAAGGCTACTGCTACAATCAACAGCATGGATCAGTCTCATAAAAAGAGCATTAAGTAAAAGAATCCAAACTAAAAGAGTTCAAACTGCATATTTCCAGTTATATAAATGCCAAAAAATGCAAAATTAGCCTATAGTAAGAGTGAGCAGAGTAGTGGTTACCATTGGGAGAAGACTACTGACTTGGAGGGAAGGAGCCATCTGGAGTACCATAAATGTGGTTATATTGATACACACACACGTAAAATTTTAACAAGCTATTCACTCCAGATCTGTGAACTTTCTTAAAGTGTATAACACATTAAAATAACATTAAGATAAGACAATACCTCAAGTATTTTTCTTGAAATTGAACACTAACTCATTAATTATAATTTCAATTTTTGATCACCTTCATTTCAAAGATGTCTTATGAATACAGGGGTCTGAATATGTTTAGATATATCTATCATATACATATACCCAGAAGATTCTTTTATCTAGTGACACAGAGAACAGTATGATGCCTGGAAAATCAATAAGCCTAACTATGCCAGAATCTAGAATGCCAGATGATGGAATTCTTGTAACATCCTTTTGGTATGGTTGTTCAACCAGTTTATGATAGTAATTTATAACGATATTACAGTAATAAACTGGTTGAACAACCACACCAAAAGGATGGTAGATAGACTAATGACTGTATAATGACATTCTCACATTTTCTAATACCCAACAAAGTAGGGAATATATTACTAATGTCACAATGTGAAGGAAAGTTTACTTTTATATGAAATCATTAGTTTATCAATGGTTGAAAATAACTTTTGATTAACCAGAAGGCAATTGGATTTAATAATATTTCAACAAAATGTCCAATTAGAATTGCTCAGGTTAAGTGGATCCCACTTATACAGGTTATATAGATAGAGGGAACTCCGATGGGAGAAACTAGCAGTGTTTCTAATTTGCAGCTAAACTGATTACTTCAAGGCAACTAAATGATGCCAGCTAGACTAAAATGCTGCAGATATAAGAAGAAAGAATCAAATTACTTTAGCACCAGAAGAAAAAAGAAAAAAAGCATACACAGAAGAAAATGACTGACACCAGGACAGCAGAAAGTATCACCAATATGCCTAAGATATACTGGTACTTACTGACACCTGCTCTCAACTCCCTTCCTGATCTTCATGCACATTGTTCCCACCAGCCACACCTTTCAATCTCCCCACACACTCTCTATATATTTTTAAAACGAATGCCTGGAATTTTCAGTCAAAGGATTGATTTTCCAACATGTTTATGCTAAAAAGCAGTTCCAAAATATTTAAGCTATAATACACAGTTAGAATGTGATGTGTTGGCACACATGATATATATTTGAACACAGCTGCTTTAAAGCAGACTTACTCAAATGACTTATTAAGTGCCTCTTTCATTTACAGCTCTGTTACATTATATTACAGCACATACATGACACCTAAATTCATTACAGTCTGGAGTTGAGCGTACACACACACACACACACACACACAGGCACACACACACATCAGGTTTCTCATTAAAATATGGAAAATGGAATGTCTTACACACTGAACACAAATTCGCGCAAGGTATTTGGTAGACATTTTAGTCTCTGAAAGCATCTGATTTTGTAACGTACCTCCAACTCCCTGTGTTAAACATGACATGGTCAAAAAAAGAAAAATTAGTTGTAAAAGATAAAATTCAGACATTTGTTATGTGGTGATAGATTCAGTCAATCAGTAATAAATTAACTCACCTCCATTTTCAGAAGCAGCAATGTCAGTCCCTGGTTTCCTATGCAATGATGCTTTTATTTCACCTTGTCTTTCATATTGGTTAAATTTTGTCGGAACTGTAAGACTATCTCCTAGAAATAAGAAGAAGAAAAAGTGACTCCAGAAATTATTAGATGCTTAAATAAGAAATCTATGGTAGAATTCATGATGAAAGTAAAAAAGTTTTCAAGTTAATGCGAGTATTGTTTGAACAGTGATCTAATAAACAATAAATTAATAAATATATGAGTTTTAAATTCTGTAATTGTCAACAAAGAAGTAAACGAGTATATTCTCCTATTTGGATTATTAATTCAATGGCAATTTAAAAATTTATGCTATCTAACACTATTGTATGTATTTAGTCAACACTAAACATATGGATATGTTTCTCATATACTGAATTTTGTAATATTGCTTTTGATTTTATCTGTTCACCATGAACAATCAGATAAAATGTATTAACACTACAAAATGCTAATTGCACTGATAATTAAATAACACTCTCGGCTTTCCTCATGCACTTCTAGATAATTTTCTTCTAAAATAAACAAAAGCAGAATAAAAGAGACATGACAACCTAATGCAATGTGTGATTATGGATTGAATCCTAGACCAGGGGAAAAAATTAATTTTACTATAAAGAACATTAATGGTATAATTGGTAAAATTTATGGGAAAAGAAGGTTGTAAATGATAGTTATCATTGGTAATTTTCTGATTTTTATATTTATACTACAGTTATGTAAAAGCAAAGCGATATCATTTCTATAACTTATTCTCTTAAAGAGCTCCGAAAATTATAATTGTATATTTAGAGAGAGTGAAAATTGAAATATGGTAAAATGCTAACATTTGAAGGAAATCTAGGTGAAGGCTATATAGGAATTAACTGAAGCTATTTAAAAATAAAAGCCTTGAAAGCATAATACAAAGCAAAACTACATACAATAGTCTTCATAATATGCCATCTTTTTTTTTTTTTTTTTTTTTTTTTTTTTTTTTTTTTTTGAGACAGAGTTTCGCTCTTGTTACCCAGGCTGGAGTGCAATGGCGCGATTTCGGTTCACCGCAACCTCCGCCTCCTGGGTTCAGGCAATTCTCCTGCCTCAGCCTCCTGAGTAGCTGGGATTACAGGCACGCGCCACTATGCCCAGCTAATTTTTTGTATTTTTAGTAGAGACGGGGTTTCACCATGTTGACCAGGATGGTCTTGATCTCTTGACCTCGTGGTCCACCCCCCTGGCCTCCCAAAGTGCTGGGATTACAGGCTTGAGCCACTGCGCCCGGCCAATATGCCATCTTTAATGTTCATTGTTAACTTATTTTTTTCTTTTGTTTTTATTTCCTTTTGTTTTTTCTCCTCTGAGTAGTGCAGCCTTGCAATCTGTCCTTCCCTATATGGCTCCCAAGTCTTGCAGACTCTTCTCCATCTGATGGTGTGTTGCTGCCACCTACCGCCACACGTTTGAATAGTTCGCTACAAACAGACTTGCACAGCATCTTGTGGATGTTCATCCACAATAAATCAGATTCTCCAAAAGTAAGCGCCATAAAACACAGAGCCTTTGATTTGTCCTCCAGCACAGACCCTGAAATAGCCTTGTCCACAGAAGACTCTCATTCAATGACCAAATAATCTTTGTCCTGCCGCTAGCGTCATTCTGTGATCTCTTCTTCTTGGGCTAGGCTTACTTTTCTATTCAGAAAAAAAAATCTAGACCTCTTTCACAGGGGTGATTTATCTCAAAGACAAATAAAATGGTAAAAGCAAATTATTTACAGGATTACCCCATGGAGTGTGTAGTGTCATTGTGTGTTATGAAGTCTATTCATTCTGTCATTTCTCTAGGATAACATAATCCCATTAATAGCAGCTTTGGGTCATCCAATACAAACACTTTTTTCTAGCTCTCAATTACAATGTATTATTTATCACTTTATTCTTCTGTACATCATACTAAATAATTCAGTCTATCACACCAAGTATCTCTTATATATTACTATGAATGCTGCCTTTTCATTTCTTACCTTTTTGCAATTCACTGCCACTTTCCAACGTCTTTTCTGACTCTTTCTCTGATATACGGGCCACACTTTTCGAGGATGAAATACCTGGAGGAGTATGAAATCCATAGTCTTCTCCTAATCGACCATAAGAAAAGTAATAGTTAGTATATTGATCACATCAAGTATTATAAAATACAAAAAATGTTTGATTTCTTACCAGATTTACGACAAATCTCCTCAATTGCTCTTATTTCTTCAATTTCTTCAGGAGTCCTTGTCCATAAACTAGAAGCATCTATAGGATACATTTTTCTAGTTAAATTTTCCCAAAGCCAAATAATGTGAAAATTTATAAACTAGAAAGAAAAACCCCAAATACTGTTTTCATGGATAGATTATGTTTTTATATGTTTAAAGTCAATAATTTTACATACTAGTAATAGTTTCAAGTTGCTACATTTTAAGTATTAAAGAGAATTAGTCAAGAGAAAAGAAAGGACTATGTATTATGTACTTTGAAATGAGATGCTGAATGTATAGACTCAATGTTGAGATGATGTATGTTTATTTGGAGGTTGATGTAGGCATGAGAGACATGGAGCTGCAGCACACAGAAACAGTAATAAGTAGCTCTGTGTATTCCTAAGCACAGAAACTATGGTGGCCTGTGGCCCACAGAAGGACACATTCCAGCACAAAGACAGAGTGAGAGTTTATTTTTCTTCATGTTTATCTTGTATATGCACACTTTCTGGCACCACTGTTCTGGGTTGATATGGGAGGCAAAGGATGGACTAAACTGCAAAAACCTGGGTTCTAAACCTGTTCATACTCTTGTGAGGATGACCTAGAATAATGCAGATGACAGTGCTTTATAGATTATTAACTATTACATAGACCTCTGTAACTCAAGGATTAAATGTGAAGCTAATATATTATTAATACATATGTATATAAATAGAAACATGTGCATCAATGTGTTTTAGAAACAATTTATATAAAAAATGGAACTTATTAGTATCTCTCTATATACTAATATATACACCTGTATATATTTAAGCATCAGATATGTCTCCCAACCATCACACAACAAAAAATTTCCAATCCAAATGATCATAAATATGTTAGACATAGAACAAATTAGAACATAACGAATTAAATTTGTTTAATACAATTCAAGTAATGTTCTCAGCAAAATCTGCCTTATGTATTTCATCATAAACCTCTATAGTTAAACATATATGTAGAAAATGTTGCGAGGTTTGTGAATGCGCATTATAAACCTGAGAAAAGGTCTACTAACCATTTTGTTCTTCTATTTCCTCTTCTTCCTCAAAATTGGTTTTTATAACTAAAGGACCGTGGATGGGTCGTGATATATTTTCCTGAGGTGTCAAAGGTTTCTGATTCTGGGTCTGGAGTGGAATTCCTTCCAGACTTTCTTTCTGTAGTGTCATATCTGCAGAGAAAATGCAACATTTTAGTCCATTAAAGATAAATGTGATGATAAGTATATTCGATAATCAATCACTGCCCTCCTAATTAACTATATATTATTTTACAACATGTATAATAATAATGCAATAATAGACTGTGTTTCTATGCATTAGCAATGAACAAACTGAAAATGAAATGAAAAATAATCCCACTTACAATAGCATCAAAGAGAAAAAATATTTAGGAATTAATTTTAAGATGTGCAAAATTTACATTCTGAAAATATTGCTGAAAGAAGAAAAAAATGTTGTTGAAGGAAGTTACAGAAGTGTTGAAATGGAAAAATATCCTTGTGTATGGATTGATTTGTTGTTGGTATGGCAATATTTTCCAAATTAATCTATGGGTTCAATACAACCCTTATCAAAATCCCAACAGACTTCTTTGCAAAAATTGACAAGCTGATTCTAAAATTTATATGGACATTACTACAAAACTAAAGTAATCAAGACTATCCGAACTAGCATAAAAACAAAAATAGATCTACGTATCATTGGAATAGGATTGCAAGACCAGAAATAAACCTTTATATGAATCAATTTATGCTCAATTGGTTTTCATCAAGGGTACATAGACCATTCAATGGAGAAAGAATAGTATTTTCAACAAATGGTGCTGGGACAACTACATAGCCACATGCAAAGTAATTAAGTTGCACAACTTCATCACATTATAAACAAAAATTAATGCAAAGTGGATCTAAGAACAAAATCCAGGAGCTGAAGCTATAAACCTCTTGGAAGAATCCTTAGGTTATACAAAGCTTTCTTAGATATGACATCAAAAGGATAAGCAATCATTGAAAAATAGCCAGCCCCCTGGCACATGGAGGTGAGCCACGACAGCACCTGTCAACAAGGCCTAGATTTTGCTGAAAAGCAGAAAAGCAGTTCCCAGCCCTCTCGGCCAGAGAGTGAAGAGACACTCAGAACCCCAAGGTGATGCAGAAAGAATGAGTAAGATCCAGCCTGGGCAACATGGCAAAACCCTATCTCTACAAAAAAAAAAAAATTAGTCAGGTGTGATGGTGCACACCTGTAGTCCCAACCACTCAGAGGGCTGAGGTGGAAGCATCACTTGAACCCCAGAGGTTGAAGCTGCACTTAGCCAAGATCATCCCACTGCACTCTAGCCTGAGCAACAGAGCAAGACTCTGTTTCAAAACAAAACCAAAACCAAATGAGATATCACTTCATACTACAGTGATTGCAATTATTACTTTTTTTTATTAAAAAGACAATAACAAGTGTTGACAAGGATGTGAAGAAACTGGAATCTTCATACATTGCAGTTGGGAATGTAAAATGTTGCAACTACTTTAGAAAACAATTTGACAGTTCCTCAAAAGGCTGAACATGGAGTCATCATAAGTCCCATCTATTCCATTTTCAGCTACATACAAAGGGGTGTAAAAATATATGTCCATATTGTAAAATGTTCATTTGTACACAAATGTTTATATCAACGTTATTTATAACAGTCAAATAGTGGAAACAACCTAAATTTCCATTCTCTGATAAATGGATAGATAAAATGTGGCATATTCAGACAATGGAGTGCTATTAGGCTATAAAAAGGAATAAAGTACTGCTGCATGTGAGAGCATGGATGAATTTTGAAAACACACTAAGTGAAAGAAGTAATTCACAAAACAATAATGTATGATTCCATTTATATAAAATAACAAAAATCTATTTGTAGAAACAAGAAGGAAATTAGTGACCGTGTAGGTTTCAGGAGTTGGGAAGAAATGAGGAGTAACTCTTAACGGGTGTGGATTTCTTTTTTGGAGTGATCCAATGTTCCAAAATGGAATATTGTTCTTTGATCCATTTTGAGTTAATTTTTGTAATGTGATGATTTTCGCAATTTTTTTCTCTCTACATTTGAAATCATTATATTCAGAAAACATACACTGCACAATTTCCATCATTTTAAATTTATCTGGGTTTGTCTTATCACCTAGACTGTGATCTATACTGGAAAATATTTCTTGTGCACTAGAGAAAAACGTCTATTTCACAACTGTTAAATGGAATGTTTTGCTGAAGTATCTTAGGTCTAGTTCCTTTACAGTTGTCCAAATCTTTTATTATCTTGTTTACAGTTGTTTGCATGGTATATATTTTCTATTCTTTTAGTTTCAGCTAATTGTTTCTGTTGAATTTAAAAGAGTGTTTTCTGTAGACAGCATGTAGTTTTATCTTTATTTTTATTCTCACAATCTCTGCCTTTTGATTACATTTTTTAATCCATTCACAATTAATGTTATTGATATAGTTGGATTCAGGTACACGATTTTACTTTGTTTTCTATATGTCTAATGTCTTTGTTGTTCTGCTGTTTCTCTTTCTTTTACACTGATGAATATTTTCTAGTATAATATTTAATTTCTTTAATCATTCTGCATTTTTTATAGTATTTTTTCATTTGCTCTATGGCTTACTAAATATTTCTGAACATCAAAATCTATTTCACATTTATACTAATTTAATTCCAGTGATATATAAGAGGTTTCTCCTATATAGGTCTATTCCCTCTTCCTCCTTTCTGTGCTATTATTGTTACATACGTCACATTTCTATGCATGACAAACCCAATAACACATTGTTATATTTATTACTTAAGATAATTGTATGACTTTAAGGAGATAAGAGAGGGAAAAAAGATCAAGTATGTTTTTATAGTTTGTTCTATAAACAGAGACTAATCATATTTTTATTTATAATTTCTAATTCTCTTCATCTGTTCCTATGGATTTGTGTTACTATCTGGTGTCATTTCTTTGCCATCATACAGTTTTGCTTCCATCTGCCTCCTTTGTGTGGCTATTGTTGAATACAGTACATTTCTAAATATTACTGGCTTAAAAAATATAATTTTATATATTGTTTTACAAACTTTTAAAACAGATTATAGAAGGAAGAGAAATATGCCCTTATGATGGTTTTATAGTTACACAACTACCTTGATCAGCATACTTTGTTTCTTCATGTGGATTTGAAATACTGACTCAGGTCACTTGCTTTCCACCTGAAAATTTTCCTTCAGTATTTAAGGTATGCATACTGGCAACAACAAATTCTCTGTTTTTGTTTTCTGGAAATGTTTTCATTTTGCCTTTAATTTTGAAATACAGCATTTAAAACTAGTTTTCTGGACAAAGATTCTTGGTTGACCCTGTTTTTTCTTTCGGCCTACAGTGAAAACTGCCTATATTGTTTCTGACGATAAGGTAGCTGTTAATCATACTGTGGTTCTATTATATGTAACAAAATATTTTTATCTTGTTGTTTTCCAGAATTTGCCTTTATCACCGGTATTTATCATTTTTAACATGATGTGTCTGGATGCAGATATATTTGTGTATATCCAACTTAGAGTTTGTTGAGCTTCTTGTATATGCAGATTAACTTTTAACTAAATTTGAGGAATTTCAGCCATTAGTTTTTCCTTCCTTAAATTTTGGTAAAATGCCTCATATTTCTCTTAGGCTCTGTTCATCTTTTTTTCATTTTTTCTTGGTTTTTCGGATTGCATAATTTCTGTTGATTTATATTCATATTTACTGGTTCTTTCTCTTGCAGTTCTCAAATCTACCCTTGAGCCCTTATACTATATTTTTCCATTTCAGTTATTGTGTGCTCAACGCCAAAATTTCAGTTCGTTAGGGTTTTTTCATAGTTTTTACCCATTGATAGTCTCTACTTGTTAAAATGTTCAATAAGCATTGTCTGCTCATGAACGCTTTTCAAAGAAGACATATACACAGGCAACAAGCATATGAAAACATGCTCAACATCACTAATCATTAGAGAAATGCAACGCAAAGCCACAATGAGATACTATCTCACAGTAATCAGAATGGCTATTATTAAAAACCAAAAAATAACAGATGCTGGCAAGGCTGCAGAAAAAAGGCAATGTTTATACACTACTGGTCAGAATGTAAATCAGTTCAGCCATTGTGGAGAGCAGTTTGGCAATTTCTCGAAGAACTTAAAACAGAAATACAATTTGACCCAGCAATTCCATTATTGGGTATATACGGTCTACTGTGAAGACACATGCATGCGTATGTTCATCAAAGCGCTATTCACAATAGCAAAGACACAGAGTCAACCTAAAGGCCCATCGATGGTAGGCCGGATAAAGAAAATGAGGCATGTATCCACTACGAAATACTACACAACCATAAAAAAGAATGAGATCATGTCCTTGGCAGCAACACGAATGGAGCTGGAGGCCATTTTCCTACGGGAACTGACACAGGAATCGAAAACCAACATTGCACCTTCTCACTTACAAGTAGGAGCTAAACACTGAGTACACATGGACACAAAGAAGGGAAGAACGGCCACTGGAGCCTATTCAAGTGCGGAAGATGAGAGGAGGGTAAAGATTGAAAACTACCTATCAAGTACTATGCTTATGACCTAGGTGACAAAATAATACATACATCAAACCCCAGGACATGCAGTTTATCTTTAGAACAAACCTGTATAAACAAACCTGTACCCCTGAAGCCAAAATAAAAGTTGAAAAAAAAATCGATGCACAGTTGAACATCACATTCCTCTCACAGGAGGCATTCTATTGCCTCCTGTGTTTCTATAAGTGAATTATACATTTCTGTTTTGTTGCATGTATCATAATCTTTTACTGAAAACTCAACATTTGTGACAATATATTGTAGTAACTCTGAATATTGATCTCCCGCCTTAACCTGAAGCTTGTTGCTGTTTGCTTTTTAATTTTTGAGTGACTTTGTTGAAATACTTGAGTAAAATCTATTTTCTCCCACAATATGCAGCCTCTGTTGTCATTCCTCAGAGGATGTAGCCTTGGCATGTCCACAGTAAACAGGGATAACAAGGGCTTTAGCAGGATTCATTTTGCCCCTTTCCCTATTTTCTCCGCTAAGTTGTCCACCTCTACTGGTATCACACTGAGATATTAGCTTCCATACATTGCTGGCTTAATGCTCTGTTGTGTCATCAGTGTATAGGGCATAAATTGCTCCACGGTTTAACCTGAGCAAATTCTGACTCCTTCAGAGAGCTAAGCTTGGAGGCCAATCTTCCAAGTTTGTTCCGATCCCAAAAGAGCTATTTTTAATTGTCTCTTTACCAGGTTGTCTTTGGTAAACTTCTAGCTGGTTTGCAGTTTAGTTTGCTCCTCTCTCAGAGATACTGGCCTCCTCTTAATTACTTATCTCGAATCACCACTGTTTTCAGAGCATCCATAATTTTAAACTTCCCCACACTATGTTCTATTTCAAATAAATTTGGTTTTTTTTTTGGAGCGCTTCAGAGTTTTCTACTCTCTACCTGCACAAAATCTCAGTGCTAATGCTAAGAGCAGGGATAGTCACTAAATTCTTTTGGAGTGACACCCCTGTTTTACAATTGCGGCATGAAGCAGAGGTGCTAATTTCTGGTCTTTATGACTTGTGCCTCCTGGCATGGGACCTCCACCCATGCTCCATCTGAGGCAAAGGTAATTGGGGTCCAATGATTCCTAGTCCGCTGCATGTGAGATAGAACTTTTGCTTTATGCATGGGGCTGGTGAAAACAAGATTCAAATCTCTTGGAACTTTTGCTTTATCAAGGGGCTTAATGAAAACAAGATTCAGGCCTGAAAAATAGAGCTCTAGCAACATGGAGTTGGGAACTGGGGAGGATAAGAAACGTTAGCAGCTTTCTTCCCCCCCAGACACATACTATAGTTCTTGACTAGAATCTAGACATAGAAAGAGCTCTATGTTCTTGGCTCCATCCATTCAGAGTAGAGCTTCTGTCACACTAAACTGAGAGGTGGTGAAAGGAGTGGGTCGTGGTTCCAATACAACAGATTTACCATTTCTACTGGCTTTAATAGATTTTATTTGAATGACTATGAGTTCGTTTGCTGTATGCCCTTAAGACAATTTCTTGAAACTTGGAAACATTTTTAACATGTAAGTTTCATCAACTATGATTATTTCACTAAGGAACAGGTTTGTGGAATTCTTCACAGCATCATTCTGAAAGTTATCTAGTCATCACAAAATTTTTAATGCAAGTAGAATTATTTACAAGTTTGCCACATTGTTCACAATATCTTAGAAGAAGCCCATAGATAAAATTTTCAAATAAAATCTTCCAACGGAGATAGTGAAAACCTTTTTTATAAAATAATTTTGTGAAATCTTCTAATTGACGTGAGTCTTCATATTATTTCAGTTTACAAAATATTTACTATATTATAACTGACTGAGCAAATATTAGAACAACATGCTCATTCTGGACATTAGATTTTAGCAAGTGTCTTACTCCTTTTTTGCCGCTGTAACAAAATATCTGGATAATTTATAAACAACAGAAACTTTTTTATCAAGGTTCTGGAGGCTGAGAGGCCCAAGGTCAAGGTGCTGGCACGTTTGGTCTCTATGAGGACTCTCTGCTTCCAAGATGGTGCCTTGTTACTGTGCCATCTAGAGGAGATAAATTCTGTGCCCTCACATAGAAGAAGGCAGAAGGGCAAAAGGGCAAAATAGACCAAACTCTGTGTGAAGCCTCTGAGGCCTTAATCTTATTCATATTCAACATGGATTTTGGAGGGATACAAACAAGCCATAGCAGCAGTATATACTTTTTTGCCTTGTAAACAAATAAGAATAATATTGATCATCATTCATCTCATTAAAAGACAATTTTTCAATATAATTATACTTTGATGTGCCATAATTATCAATATTTGTAATGTAGTTATGTTGTTTTAATAAATTAAATGCCAGTGATAATTGTAACAAAAACTCAGTCCTAAAGGCATGTGTTAAGAAAGTCGGTTAAAGAACATAAGTCTCCATAATACGGAAACTTCATACAACAAAAATTTAAATCTATACATATTTTTGTTATATCAATGTTAATAGGTGATCAATAAACTCAAGCATAAATATATTAGGTTAGGGTAAAAATATGTGAAGAAAGTTAAACAGTAATAGCTTTATTTTTACTTTTCTTTTAAGTTCAGGGGCACATGTGCACATTTCTTTTATAGGTAAACTTGTACCATGGGGGTTTGTTGTACAGATTGTTTCATCACCCAAGTATTAAGCCTAGTACCCATTAGTTATTGTTCCTGATCCTCTCCCTCCTTCCATCCTCCACCCTCTGGTAGGCCCCAGTGTGTGTTGTTGCCCTTTATGTGTCCATTCATTTTCATCTTTAGCTCCCTCTTGTAAGTTAGAACATGCACCATTTGATTTTCTGCAGTAGTTTGCTAAGGATAATGGCCTCCAGCTCCATCCATGTCCCTTCAAAGGATAGGATCTCATTCTTTTTAGAGGCTACATGTATTCCATTGCATATATGTGTTAAGACCATATTTTGTTTATCCAGTCTATCATTGTTGGGCATGTCGCTTGATCCCATGTCTTTGCTCTTGTGAATAGTTTATGGCTATCATTTTAAGATAAAGAAAAATTTCCTTAAATAAAGAATTGTTTGCTTAAGCATTTTTTACCTTTTTAAAACTGTGAAATGTAACACATACACAGAAAAATATGAAAATTATAAAACATATAATATAATGAGTATCGCAAAGTCAACACCTAAGTCATGTTATAATAGCCTCCTAAACATCCTCTTCAGTTCACACAACTTTCCTTCCCCATACTCACAACAGGTACCTTCAACCTAACCTATTGAAATCATTTTTTGTTTTTTCTTGTTATCTCCCTACTAAGTGTGCATCCCTAAACATAAAGCTTAATTTTGTTTGTTTTTGAACGTTTTATAAATAGAATTAAGCAGTATCTATTCTTTCTTGCCTTCTTTAATTTAATATTTTATCTGTTAAATACCTCCTTACTCACCTGTTTCTCCTATTTTCGTCACTGTCTAGTATTGAAGGAATGTACCACACTTTATTTATGCCTTCCACTTTTGTTGCACATTTGACTCTTTCTACCCTTTAGCCATTACAAACAATGCTGTTATGTGCATTCTTGTATTTAATACATGTACCCAGATGTACATGGTAATGGATTTCATTAGGATATATGCTTCAAAAGTGGAATTGCTTGGTCCTAAGTTATACATAATTTTAACTGGACAAGATAATGGTAGACTGTTTTCCAAAGTGCTTGTATCCGTTTACATATCCTCCTAAAGTGCACAGAAATTCCTAATGTTCTTTGTCTTCACCAACAATTGGTAGAATTTTTAATATTTGCCAATATAATGGGTATATCATATCTCAAAGTGCTTTCCATTGGATTTTCCTAACTATTAATAAGATTGATCATCTTGTTTATTTACATTTGAGTTTCTTCCTTTTCCAATGCCTGTTTATGCTTTCTGCTTATTGTTCTATGACAGCGGTTCGCAAGTAGAGATATTTTTACTCCCTACCTACTATGAAATATTTGACAACGGCTGGATATATTTTTGGTTGTTAAAACAAGGAAGGTTCTAGTAGTATCTAGTAGGTAGAGGCTAAAGGTGCTGCTAAACAATCTACAGTAGATAAGAGAGACTCCAACAAAGAACTATCCAGTCCAAAATCTCAATAGTGGTGAAACAGAGAAACCTATTCATTAGGTCCTCAGACCTTTCTTGTTTATTCATATTCATATATTGAGTTCAGGTCTTTCCTTGGAGTCACATAAGCACACATGCTGCAAATATCCTCTTATTTGTTGGTTTATCTTTTTATCTTTTATATGATGTTTTTGATAAATACAAATTTTAATTTTAGTGCAGCCAGATTTATTCATATTCTCTGAAATGATCAATATTTTGTGTCCTTATTGTATTTTGAAGTCTTTAAATATTGGCCTTTTACACTTTGATCAAGAATTTACCTAGAATTGATTTTTATCTATTGTGTGAAAGAGAAGTCTATTTTTCCCTCATTAAGTGAAAAGACCACCCATTGCTCATCCATGCTACCTGTTACAAATCAAGTGTCCAGTCTGTTTCTGTGGTGTAGTGGTTATCAAGTTCTCCTAACAAATCAAGTGACCATCTATGGAAAGGGCTGCTTCAGCTACTCTGTTCCATTTACCAATCTGTCTAGCCCGTGGCTAATACTACACTGTCCTAATCTCTAGCACTTCATAGGCCTTGATATATGGTTGAACAAGTCCTATAATTTTGGTATTCTTCAACCATGTCTTGACTTTTTCCGGCTCTTTGCACTTCCATATACATCTCAGAATCTGTTGAATTTTCATTAAGATTATCGTTCTTGTATTTTTACAGTAGATGATAAGTATCAAGTAATTATAAGATGTCATTAGATAAATTCATAATAAGAATGAGAAAACTTTTACCTTTAAAGTCAGAATTGAAAAAATGTTGAAAATTACACCCTTTGCAACTATTTAAACTTATCATTTGAAAGTTTAATGAAAAACGTCTTAGTGGATATTTCATCACAAATAAAGACCATTGTCCATCACACCTTTCTATTACATGTGTTTAAATACACATCAGAGGGAGAAAGAGATACGATGGGAAAGAGCACATTTAGTTAACAGAAACTACCCAATTAGAAATATGGAATAAATCATTCAAGTAACCAAGTAATGCAGTAAAACTTCAGACACTGGTAAGTTTACCTCTCTGCAATGATTGAAACAAAAATGTGCTGAATTTGACAGATATTATTATATCTTTGTTAATTAGAGTAACTTTCCTATGAGATCACAAATACCAATGGTCTTTGCATTTTAAGAAACTACTATAATGCACTTTCCATGAATTTATACATAGATAATTTTTGTCACCTTGATTTTTCTACCCAAAGCATAGCTTCATGTCACTAAGATCAACTTTGATGTGATCACATGTATTTCATATAACTCTTTTGAAAACTATATTTTTAACAAATATTGTATAGTAATTATTATTTTGGCTTGTTCTTTAACATATATTTTTTGCTCTCATTTTAGGTCAAGTATATCAGGGCATTTTTTAGGGAATCACCTTTTTCCCATTTTCAATCTACTTAATGTGAGTAACGACGACCCCCGGGACCCAAAGATTAGCTAATCCCGCAGCCTGAACAACTATTAAGGATGAGCATGATTTCTACATCGTTAGATGAGGTTCAATACTCAGGCTTTAGCTGAATGAGAAAGACTTATTTCTTCTGATGTTAATTGAGAATGATGATGCTAATGAAAAGACTGATTACTCACTCTTTGCCAAGAATTCTAAACTATTGAGTATTTATCTGTTAAACGTCTAAAACCCAGTGACAGATACTATTACTATCTCTACCATACAGATGAAGAAATTGGCCCACAGAGATATTAAGTTGTCCATGTTTATAGTGGCAAATATGTGGTAGGTTGATGTTTCAAGCTAATCTGAGCTAGAGCTACTATTCTTAATCTAAGCCTATTCTGCTCCAAAATCTAGGTCTGAGCTTCTGGAGTAACTGCAGTATATAGAGAAGGACAACTGGCTAAGAGCCAAGAGTTGGTGAAGGAAATATGGATCCAGCCAGGTCTGAGGTCAGCTCTGTCCCTAATCTCTTCAATTATATTAGCCAAGAATTCCAGTTTTCCCATGAATAAAATTGAGTTGGGTTTCTCTCCTTAAAACCAGTAATGTACTGGAGTGGGCTCAGATAAGCATGTGAGAACTGAGAAATTTTCAGGAATTTTGCAAGTGTACTGATGTCACATTTATAGCTTGAAATTGGCTGTAGAGAAACTATTTGCTTTACGCTAATTGTCAAATGTGAAAAACCAGAGCGATTTTGTTTTGGATTTTTTCCAGTTGGTTTTTCTGGGGGAGGGGAGCGAGGTGGGGGAAAAGAGCCAGTTGTTAAAACATTTAGCACTACTCCATCGTTTATGACCAAGACAGTCTCTACAAGAAATTACAATAGACTATCATATCACATCATATCATGCCAGGGCATTTCATTCATGAACATCTACTTTACATGCTTTCTCAATTTTCAAAACAAATTCCGTTTTTTAAAAACAGATGTCATCAACATTATCATCATAATGCAGTATTTCCTACTCCTATAAATACTTCCATAGCTAGAACACACATGCAATACAAAACAAGTAGGTTAAAAGAAACTTTTGTATAAACAAATTATTTATAACCAAACAAGTTGTTTTTATTTAGATTCACTAGGAATTGGGCACTGTCCTTCTCTTGTCCTTCAAAGAGTACAAGAAATGCTATCTTCTGTAAAATTCACAGAGCGGAGGTTCTTCACAAAGTATTTTTCTTCCCCTTTTCACTAGTTCTTTAAGGGCACTCCATGGAATTGTTTGCTTAGGGCATTAGGGCAAATCTATACAATGCTTGTGTAGATTTTAAAATAACTAATTGATCTTCGTAGTATTTTTGCAAAAAGAAAATAGTTTAATCTAAATGTAATTAGGAGGAAACAAATGAACAAATCACCTTAGAAAATATCCTACAAAACAACTGGCTTGAACTCTTAAAATTTGTATGACATGGGGCAGGTGCAGTGGTTCATGCCTGTAATCCTAGCACTTTAGGAGGCCAAGGTGAGAGAATTGCTTGATCCCTGGAGTTTGAGACCAGCCTAGATAACATGGTGAGATCCCATCTCTACCAAAAATTACAAAATTAGTTGGTCATTGTGGCATGAGCCTGTGGTCCCAGTTACTCAGGAGGCTGAGGTGAGAGGGTCACTTGGACCCAGGATGTCAAGGATGCAGTAAGCTGTGTTCACACCACTGCACTCCAGCCTGGGCAACAGAGCAAGATTCTGTCTCTAAAAAGACACATGTATATGACAAGGAAGGAAATATATCCTGGTGAAAGTTTTAAAGAGATATAAGATTTTTAAAAAGAGATTAAATAGAGACATGACAACCAATTGCAATGAATGATGCTTAATTGGAAATTGGATGAGAAAAAAAAACCAACAATTTTACGGCTGTTGTACCCAACGTTTGGTCCCAAGAACCTACAAGTAGGTTATACTGAATTAGACTACAATTAAACAAGATATACCGAATTAGACTACAATTTAAACAAGATTGTCAGGTGATTTCTGTGCATACTACATTTTGTGGAAACATTGCTATTACAAGCATTATCAGACAAGTAGAAAATTTTGATATAGACTGAATATTAGACATTGTTGATTCTATCAATTCTATCAACATTGATAGAATTCTCTATATATGATAGTCATGTGTGATTATATCGGAGAATGCCCTTGAACTTAGAAGGTACATGCTGAAGTATTTAGCAATGAAGTGTGAGAATATTGGCAACTAACTCCCAAATGGTTCCAAAAAACAAAAATAAAGAAATACGTGTTTGTACATTATATGCAGATATATAAATACAATCAAGGAAAAAGAGAAAGTAAACGTGACAAAATGTTAATTGGTGAATATAGGTGAAGAACGCATGGCTGTTCACTGAACTATTCTTGTAAATTAAAGAATAGTAAACTATCTTGTAAGTTAAAAAATGTCTCAGAAAGTTGGGGAGGAAACAAAAGTATAATGAAGCATCAGTTTCACTGGTGGTCTAAGTGGTGACTGAGAACTGTTTTGGTTTTTGGTGGTTGTTGTTTTAAGCTCACCAGTTAATTCTAATGTGGAGCCAGAATCGAGAGCATGGGGCTGAGACAAACATCAGATGGGGTACCTGGGCTTCTGAGCTTCATGTAATGTAAGGGAACATGTTTCAGAAAAGAGGGAAATATATATTGAGAAAGAGAAAAGAAACCTTATTTAATGGAAGTACACATAACTCGGAAGTGCTATAATATCTCACTCTATACTGTAAATTAAAAGGGAAAGGGAGTCTTCTACTAAATATGAAGAACTTTAATAGCTTTGAAAAGAAGTCTATGGGGTAGGATGGGATAGAATTAGCCCCTCAGAGTGCAGAAGCCAGATCAGGAGGTCTGATGCATGGTCATTCAAATGAGAAAAAGCACTGGAGTACACTTTAAATGTCATGTCTAATTTTTTTGTGAGACACTTTTAGAGTCAGACAGAACTATGTTTAAAGTCAGAAACTGCCACTTATGAGAAGTTTTATATTGCCTAAGATATTTGGCCTCTACACCTCATTTTCTTTATCTGTAAAGCCAGGAGACTATACCTATTTGGCCAGTTTTTATGATGATTAAATAAAATTAGGCATGAAAAGTGCTCAGTATAGCACTGCCATATGGAGCACGCTTAACAGATTATTCTAGCCCTGACACTGGGTATGTGATTTTCTGATTTCTTAAAACTCCACTTCGTTTTTTAAAAGCCATAATGAAACTGCAAGTTTACACGGTCCTATAAAGCAAGTTGTGGAGCTCTTAAACATGACTGACAAATGTTAAGCCTGAAGAACGAATATTTGAGTTCTTGCTTTTATTTTTTTGTAGGTTTGGATACTCTTTGGTCCTTGGATGAGAATGGATGCAGTATGTAGTCAGGATAAAGAATCTCCCAACCAACACAAATTATCCCAGGGGCTACCATTCGGTGTGCTGTGGCATTTCCTTAAGCCCTCTCTTTCTTCCCCAGAGAGGAAAGAACTAAGTTGAAGAACTTTTACCCTTATAACCATTATAAATTGTCTTCTTCTTTTCTGAAATATACACACACGCAAATTAGCCTGTGTGTACTGACTCAAATATTCAAGTAAAATATTTATTAAACTATTTAAAAACAATTTATTAGCAAGTGGCTTTTCAAGACTTCACATAAAAGGCAGGTCATAAATACATAGGCTAGACATTCTAAAGAAAGCTGACCAAAGTTTCGTTTAAAGTGGCCAAATCAGTTGTCAAAGGCATCACTGGACACTGACTGAGAATAAATAATTATCAAATGATTCCATTCAATTGTTCACTACAGAATAAAATGGCAACTAGTCAAGAAAAGATGAGCAATTTCCATGTTCAAGCTAGCTACTGTGTTTGGAACAAAATTTTCTTCAGCAAATTTTAGAACAAATAAAAAACAGTTTGTCTAAGAGAGTACACTAACCTCTAATGTATACCATAGGAGAAAGAAGAAGTGCCTACCAGGCTTGCAAAGAAAACATGGATTGTACTCAGAAAATGTCTAGGGAATTCTCATGGTAAATATTAACAAAATTATGTTTTCTTAGCATTCTCAATTGGTTTAGCAGCTGTTGGCTTTTAAACTTAGAGATAATAACCAGAATGATTATGTTGTCTTTTAAAATTCCATGGTTTATAAACATGTAAATAAAATATCTTTTAAAAGAGTCCAAAACCTTTCAAAATTCACTAGCAGGTTGAAGTTTAAATTGCAAAAAGAATAACCGGCAGTTTTATACCCCCGGACAAAAAGAGTAGGACTCCTGATAATTGTACTTAGTGCTTAAAGATAACATACAATGGCAAATCATCTAATAAGAAATTGCTTTTGGCAAGTGCCTCATACTGGAAGAGGACAGCTGGTGATTTAGATAGCACTGCTGTGGCTCCAACTCACCTATTTAATATCGACTATGTGACAGGTCTCAATTCATCAAGCAGAAGCTCTGGAAAGTTTCACGGGTTGCACATTTAAATACATAAATTTTGTCATATTTTAACCCAGAATAAAATTACACACATTGTACAATGCTCTGTATGAACCTATACTTAGCCAGTTACAGTTTGCTATGAATGGTTTGTAATAATACCACCCTGCATTTATCAATTAATCATATGCATTTACTGACATTCATAAAGGTGGATATTCATGAAGGTATTCCTTATAAATTAGTCTTTGTCTAAGGTGTAAAGATTTAGGACCTCAGTTTTGGTTAACCTGGGCTTTGGTAGATAGATATTCTGGAAATATTGTAGGAAATATCAGGTCTAGCAGGAATCAAATTATACCTTCTGAGGTATTGAAATATTTGCAAATAAAGAGGCTATGCAGTAGTTCAATGCCTATTTCAACTGAACTTGTTAGTTTATCTACAGTCTGCTAATTGAATCCTTTTCCCTAGTGTACAGAAATGTGTCAGGCAGAGGGAAAGCAGTTACAGATTTAACACAAATAAATGCTGTTCAGGGATTCCTGGGGTAGAACTGGCCACTATATGAGAGACAGTACTATGTGGTTGTGTTAGGTGTTTGAGATATATCAGTGAACAAAATACTTTTGCTCTTATGGAACTTTCATTCTATAGGGAGGAATTAGACAACAAACAATAGATATATTAAACAAGTAAATTATATTGTATCTGAGCAATCATTGGGAGTATGGCAATAAGAAAGTCGAACAAGGCAAGGAAGTTTGGAAGTGTGTAAGGCATGCATGGAAAGGCTGACTACATTTCAAATACAGTGTTCAGAATAGTCTTGTGTAGAACATAATCTTTTAACAAGGCTGTGAAGAAATACGCTAACATGTGCCAGGAAAAGCAAGTATACAGTGTGATTGGAGTAGAGCAAGCAAGTATATGGGTGTGTGATATAGTTTGACTGTTTCCCCACCCAAATCTCATCTTGAATTGTAACTCCCCAAATTCCCACATATCATAGGAGGAACCAGGTGGGAGGTAATTGAATCATGGGGGCGAGTCTTTCCCATGCTGTTCTCATGATAGTGAATGAATCTCATGAGATCTCATGGTTTTAAAAATGGGACTTTCCCTGCACAAGCTCTCTCTCTCTCTCTGCCTGCTGCTATACATGTAAGATGTGACTTGCTCCTCCTTGCCTTCCACCATGATTGTGAGGCTTCCCCAGCCATATGGAACTGTAAGTCCACTAAACCTCTTTCTTTTGTAAATTGCCCCGTCTCAAATATGTCTTTATCAGCGGCATAAAAATGGACTAATACAGTAAATTGGTACCAGTAGAGTGGAGCACTGCTGGAAAGATACCTGAAAATTTGGAAGCAACTTTGGAACTGGGTAATAGGCAGAGGTTGGGACAGTTTGCAGGGCTTAGAAGACAAAAAAAGTGGGAAAGCTGGAACCTCCTAGATACTTGTTGAATGGCTTTGACCAAAATGCTGATAATGATACGGACAAGGAAATCCAGGCTGAGGTGGTCTCAGATGGAGATGAATAACTTCTTGGGAACTGGAGCAAAGGTGACTCTTACTACGTTTTAGCAAAGAGACTGGCAGCACTTTGCCCCTTCCCTACAGATTTGTGGAACTTTGAGAGAGATGATTTAAGGTATCTGGCAGAAGAAATTTCTAAGCAGCAAAACATTCAACATGTAACTTGGGTGCTGTTAAAGGCATTCAGTTCTAAAAGGGAAACAGAGCATAAAAGTTTGGAAAATGTGCAGCCTGACAATGCAATACAATAGAAAATCCTATTTTCTGAGGAAAAATTAAAGCTGGCTACAGAAATTTGCATAATTAACAAGGAGCCAAATATTAATCCCCAAGATAATGGGGAAAATGTCTCCAGTTTATGTCAGATACATTCACAGCAGCATCTCCTAACACAGACCCAGAGACCAAGCAGGAAAAAATGGTTTCATGGGCTGGGCCCAGGGTCCCCATACTGTGTGCAGCCTTTGGACTTGGTGTCCTGTGTCCCAGCCACTCCAGCCATGGCTGAAAGGGGCCAAGGTACAGCTCAGGCTGTGGCTTCAGAGGGTGCAAGCCCCAAGCCTTGGCAGATTCCACATGGTATTGAGATTGCAAAAGCACAGAAGTCAAGAGTTGGGATTTGGGAACCTCCACCTAGATTGCAGACTTAGAATTCATGCCTGTAATCCTAGCACTTTGGAAGGATGTATGAAAATGCCTGGATGCCCAGGCAAAAGTTTGTTGAAGGGGCATTTCATGAAAAATCTCTGCTAGGGCAAAGTGAAAGGGAAATATGAGGGTAGAGCCACCACACAAAGTCCCTTCAGGAGCACCACTTAGTGGAGCTGTGAGAACAGGGCCACTGTCCTCTAGACCCCAGAATGGTAGATTCACTGTCAGCTTGCACCATGTGCCTGGAAAAGCCACAGACACTGAGCACCAGCCCAAGAAAGCAGCCAGGACTGGGCTCTGTACCTTGCACAGCCACATGAGGGGAGCAGCCCAAGACCATGGGAACCCATCTTTCGCATCCACGTGATCTGGATGTGAGACATGGAGTCAGAGGTGACCGTTTTGGAGCTTTAAGATTTGTCCACCCTGCTGGATTTTGGATTTGCATGGGGCCCGTAGCCCCTTTGTTTTGGCCAACTTCTCCCATAATTCAAGATGAGATATGGGTGGAGACACAGCCAAACCATATCATTCCACCCCAGCCCCTCCTGAATCTCATGTCCTCACATTTAAAACCAATGACGCCTTCCCAAAAGACCCCAAAGCCATCCCACTTGGAATGGCTGCATTTACCCAATGCCTGTACCCCATTGTATCTAGGAAGTAACTAACATGCTTTTGATTTTACAAGATCATAGATGGAAGGAACTTGCCTTGTCTCAGATGAGACTTTGGACTGTGGACTTTTGAGTTAATGATAAAATGAGTCCCCTTTAGGGGACTGTTGGGAAGGCATTATTGGTTTTAAATGTGAGGACATGAGATTCAGGAGGGGCCAGGGGTTCAATGATATGGTTTGGCTGTGTCTCCACCCACATCTCATCTTGAATTGCAACTCCCACAATGCCCACATGTTGTGGGAGGAACTCAATGGGAGGTAATTTGATCATGGGTATAGTTCCACATGGAACTATAAATCTATTAATATAGTTCCATGTGGAACTATAAGTCTATTAATCTTCTTTCTTTTGTAAATTGCCCAGTCTCGGGCATGTCTTTATCAGCAGTGTAAAAGTGGACCAGTACAGTGTGGTAGAAAAATGCAGAGAGCTTACAGGGCACCAGATCAAATAGAGTCTCTCATTATATTTGGGAATCACTGACATGTGGAACATATTCAAAATCATAAGGCTAGATGAGACCACCAAGAAAGTAAACAGAGGAAAAAAAAAAACAAGAACTAACTCCTAAAACATTGCACATGTAAGAGGTTGGGGAAAAGAAGACAAACAATTCAGGGAGATTGATAACACAGCATTAGGAAGGTAGAAGAAAAAGAGAACAAGGTTGAAACGAAAAAAAATGTTAAAGGCAGCTAGAGAGAAGGGTAGGTCATCTACAAAGGGCAGTCCATCAGGCTAACAGTGAACCTTTCAGAAGAAATTCCACAAGCCAGAAGAGATTGGAAGCCTACCTTCAGCTTTCTTAAAGAAAAAATATTTCCTGGGGAGTTGGGGAGGGATAACATGGGGAGAAATGCCAGATATAGGTGATGGGGAGGAAGGTAGCAAACCACACTGCTATGTGTGTACCTATGCAACAATCTTACATGTTCTTCACATGTACCCCAAAACCTAAAATGCAATTTAAAAAAAAAAAAAGAAAGAAATAATATTTCCAACCAAAAATTTCACATCCAGGTAAACTAAGTTGCATAAGTGAAGGATAAATAAGATCCTTTACAGATAAGCAAATGCTGAGGGATTTTTTTTTTTTCTTTTACCACCAGACATGCCTTACAAGAGGTCCTGAAAGATACACTAAATATGGAAAGGAAAGACAGTTACCAGTCACTACAAAAACACACTTACAAATGCAGACCAGTGAAACTATAAAGCAACCACACAAAGAAGTCTGCATAATAACCAGCTAAGAACAGGATGACAGGATCAAATCCATACATATCAATCTAATCTTGAATGTAAAGTTGCTAAATGCCCCAATTAAAAGCCACAGAGTAGCAAGCTGGATAAAGAAGCAAGATCCACTAGTATGCTGTCTTCAAGACACCCATTGCACATGTTATACAATGATACCCATAGGCTCAAAATAAAAAAATTGAAAAAAGTTTACCAAGCACATGGAAAACAGAAAATATCAGGGGTTGCAATCCTAATTTCATACCAAGCAGCTTTCAAACCAACAAGATTTAAAAAAATAAACACATTATACAATGGTAAATGGTTCAATTCAACAAGAGGACCTAACTATCCTAAATGTATACACATCCAACACAGGTGCACTCAGATACATAAAATAAGTTCTTAGAGACCTACAAAGAGACTTACATTCCCATACTATAATAGTGGGAGACTTCAACACCCCACTGACAGTATTAGACAGTTTGTCAATGCAGAAAAGCAAGATATTCAGGACCTAAACTCAAAACTTGACCAAATGGACTTAATAAACGTCTATAGAACTCTCCACCCCAAAACAACATAATATCCATTCTTCTCATTATCATATGACACATACTTCAAACTGACCATACAATTGGACATAAAACAATACTCGGCAAATTTCAAAAAAATGAAATCATAAACAACCATGTCCTCAGACCACAGCACAATGAAAATAGAAATTAATACTAAGAAAATCACACACTACCATACAATTACATGGAAATTAAACAACCTGCTCCTGAATGGCTTTTGGGTAAACACTGAAATTAAGGCAGAAATCAAGAAATCCTTTGAAACTTATGAGAAAAGATACAACATACCAGACTCTCTGAGACACAGCTAATTCAATGTTAAGAGGAACGTTTATAGCACTAAATGCCTGCATCAAAACAAAAATCTCAAATTAACAACTTAACATCACAACTACAAGAACTAGAGAAGCAAGAGAAAACCAACTCTAAAGCTAGCAGAAGACAAGAAATTACCCAAATCAGAGCTGAACTGAAGGAAATTGAGACACAAAAAGCCATACAGAAGACTGGCAAATCCAGGAGTTGATTTTTTGAAACAAATTAATAAGAAAAAGAGACTGCTACCTAGACTAACAAAGACAAAAGAAAAGAGAAGATCCAAGTAAACACAATTAGAAATGACAAAGGGAGGCCGGATGCAATGGCTCACACCTGTAATCCCAGCACTTTGGGAGGCCCAGGCAGGTGGATCACTTGAGGTCAGGAGTTTGAGACAAGCCTGGCCAACATGGCAAAACCCTATCTCTACTAAAAATGCAAAATTTCACTGTGCATGGTGGTACATGCCTGTAATCCCAACTACTTAGGATGCTGAAGCAGGAGAATCACTTGAACCCTAGAGGTGGAGCTTGCAGTGAGCCAAGATTGTGCCACTGCACTCCAGCCTGGGGGACAGATCTGTCTCAAAATAAATTTTTTAAAAAATGACAAAGGAGACATTACCACTGACCCTACAGAAACACAAAAACTATCAGACATTACTATAAACACCTCTATGCATACAAACTAGAAAATTTAGAAGAAATGAATATATTCCTAAACACATACAACCTCCCAAGACTAAACAAGGAAGAAACTGAATCCCTGAAGAGACCAATACTGTGTTCTGTAACTGTATAAGTAAGAAAAAAACCTACCAACCAAAAAAAGCCCAGGGCAAGACAGACTCACAGCTGAGTTATGCCAGATGTAGAAAGAAGAGCTGGTGCCATTCCTACTGAGACTATTTCAAAAAATTGAGGAGGACAGACTCATCCCTAACTCATTCTAGGAGACCAGCATCATCCTGAAACCAAAATGTGACAGAAACACAACCAAAAAAGAAAATTTCAGGCCAATATCCACCATGAACACAGATCAGCACCACAACAAAAAGCTAATCCATCATGATAAAGTATGTTTTATCCCTGGGATGCAAGTTTGGTTCAAGG
Source organism: Aotus nancymaae (assembly GCF_030222135.1). NCBI lineage: Eukaryota > Metazoa > Chordata > Mammalia > Primates > Aotidae > Aotus > Aotus nancymaae. The sequence goes on along the minus strand of NW_026988903.1, from coordinate 13,030 downwards.
TACACAAATCAATAAATGTGACTGATTACATAAACAGAACTAAAAATAAAAAAAAAAAAACACATTATTATCTCAATAGATGCAGAAAAGGTTTTTAATAAAATTCAACATCCCTTCATGTTAAAAATACTCAATAAACTAGGAATTGAAGAAATATACTTCAAAGTAATAAGAGCCATCTATAAAAATCCCACAGCCTACATCAGACTGAATAAGCAAAAGCTGGAAACAATCCCCTTGAAAAATGGAAGACAAGTGTACCCTCTCTTACTGCTCCTACTCAACATACTATTGAAAGTCCTGGCCAGAGGAACCAGGCAAGAGAAAAAAATAAAAGGCATCTAAATAGGAATCCAGGAAGTCAAATTACCCTTGCTTGCAGATGACATAATTCTTCATCTAGAAAACCTCATAGTCTCTGCTCAAAAGTTCTTTGATCTGATAAACAACTTCAGCAAAGTTTCGGGATACAAAATTAACATATAAATATCAGTAGCTTTCCTATACACCAACAATATCCAAGCCAAGAGTCAAATCAAGAATGCAATCCCATTAATAATTACCACAAAAAGAATTATATACCTAGGAATACAGCTAACCAGAGAGGCAAATGATGTCTACAATGAGAATTACAAAACACTGCCTAAAGAAATCAGAAATGATGCAAACAAATGGAAAAACATTCCTTGCTCATAGATAGGAAGAATGAACATCATTAAAATGGCAATGCTACTCAAAGAAATTCACAGATTCAATGCTATTTCTATCAAACTACCAATGACATTCTTCACAGAATTAGAAAAAAGCTATTTTAAAATTGACGTGGAACCTAAAAGGAGCCCAAATTGCCAAGGCAATGTTAAGCAAAAAGAACAAAGAAGGAGGCATCATGTTACCCAACTTCAAACTATACTATATGACTACAGTAACCAAAAAAGCGTGGTACTGGCACACAAAAAAAGACACATAGGCCAATGGAACAGAATAGAGAGTCTAGAAATAATGTCTCACACCTAAAACCATCTGATCTTTGACAAAGGTGACAAAAATAAGAAACGGGGAAAGGACTCTCCATTCAATAAATGATGCTGAGATAACTGGCTTGCCATATGTAGAAAATGGAAACTGAACCCCTACCTTATACCACATACAAAAATCAACTCAAAATGAATTAAAGCCTTCATTGTAAAACCTAAAACTATAAAAACCCCGGAAGATAACCTAGGAAATACCATTCTGGACATAGGACATGACGAAGATGCCAAAAGCCAACTGCAACAACAACAAAAAAACTGACAAAAAGGATTGAATTCAACTAAAGAGCTTTTGCACAGCCAAAGAAACTACCAACAGAGTAAACAGACAACCTACAGAACGAGAGAAAATATTGAACCTGGGAGACAGAGGCTGCAATGAGCCAAGATCATGCCACTGCACTCCAGCCTGGGGTGACAGAGAGAGACTCTGTCTCAAACAAACAACAAACAAAAACCATTCCATCAGAAAAACTTGGTGGCCATAGAAGGAAAGTAGAGTAGTTACAAGCATCAGGGAAACATGATAGTCCCCACTTCTTCAGCAAGGTTCTTACCATTCACTGCTTTACACTGTGGTGTCTTCTGAATCCATTTTCCAGAACCTACTTTAAGGTTCATCGCATAGTAGAGTCTCAGTACAATTTAGTTAGACTGAATTGAGCCACGGCTTTCGTAGCAATGGCATTGCATTTTCTCCACAATTGAGGAGTTAGAAAGAACCATCACACATGCCTGTTCTGCTAGAAGCAGAAGTGTGTAACCCAGGTCATGTCCTTGCTCTCTCCACCTATGAGACAGCTTTCTGCACATTCACCGAGACCACCAGTGAAGGCATGATCTCTAAGCTTGGCTTCAGTTGTGTGATACTTTGCTGAGACACAGCCTCCTTCTGTTTAGTAAGGTCAGTAGCTGTCTTACTTTCCATATGAATAATATCTATTTTAGATACACATAGAGAAAGTTTAACTTCCTCTTTGTTCACATCATCTTGTTAGTTACTTAATGGTTCATTCTAAGCTTTCTCTCATCTCATGAGTCCTGATAAAATCATTCCAAATTATCCATTGACCATCAAATTGCATTGCTCATCTTGTCATACTGTATTTAATGTGTCATTCTACGCTGCCACTCCAAAACCAGATTAGACTATGGTATGTCCATGTTTTCAAAAAATGTACTCACTGCTACTTGGTGACAAAAATAATCCATTGATATTTCGAGGTTTGCTGTGATAAAACATACAACTGATCCTCAGACAACCGAAAGGTTGGGTTTCCCAGAAGCATGGAATGCAGTTTGGCTAAATAAAAGGAGATGGGGGGAAATGGAGTGATTAGATGCCATATTCACAACAAATACAATGTGCTACAATACAGCACAATGAGACAAAAACAATTACAGTTCACTGATTTAGGATCATGTGTGTTTTCCAGCGTTTCTAAGCCCTGCTATTCAAAAGATGCAATGGGTATTTCTAAAACATTTTCCTCCATTAAGTTGAAAAAAATCGCAAAATGCCTAAAATCAAATAGTAGAAGGAAGAAAGATTTCTTCCCTATTGTTTTGTAAAAGTATAATCCAGCGTTATTGAAGGGAAATGCTTTAACAAAAACGATGATGCTAAGTAATTATACCTGCATTTCCATGTGTCTAAACCTGCAGAGTGGAACAAAACATTTCCTCTGTCTCCATAATGAGCACACGGTGTCACTGCCAAGGGCCTCTTCACAGTGTCGAAATCGGCACTGGGAACCCTAAAAGAAAAAGTAAACAGTGTAGAAAACTCAATTTGTTGACATTAGAGTTCAACAACAATAGGCTTCTAATCAGTAAAAGAAAATATGAGTAGATTAAATTAGAATCACGAAGATATACTCTATCAATATTAGACCGTAAGTCTAAATTTCAGCAAATTAGTCTAACTTTAGTGAGAAAGCAGCAAGATAATCTAATGATTAAACAGTATAACATGCCGCAAATGACCGATAAAATGCTACGTTTTGTTATCCGTTAATCCATATGGTCCACTAGGAATAGAGGTGCAAGACTCCAGTGGCACTTTGACCACAATCCAATGACAGAACGACTTAATTTCTCTTTCTGAAGAAAGCCAGATGAAATTTTTAAGAATTTCTAGCTATATTCTAATTGTGAAAACGATTTCTATGAATCAATCCTTTTATTAGATAACCTGTTTTCTCAGTCTATGGAGATACTGTTAGGTTTTTATGGAGCTTAAAAGGTATGTTATTGTGGAATTTTAATTATGATGTTTTGATATACTATATTAAATACATGTGCTTTGTGCCTTTGGCTTAGAAAGATAAACAATTGCCTATACTCACTGACTTCTTTATATGCCAACAAAAGTAGATGTGGTTTGTTTCAATAGGCTGGTATTCTTAAAACTTCTGCGTTCTTTTACACATAAACACACACTTGGTAAAACTATAAGCCCCTGTTGTGTGGGCAGAGAGGATAACATTCTTCCCTCTTTTGACACATGTTCCATGGTTGTTAGTTATCTTTTATCTCTCTCCTACTTCTATCTTCATTCTCTTCCCCTTGTTAAAGTAGATCCATGTACTCTCATAGCATGGGTTAGTGGGCAGGGGCTATCAAGTCAATAAACTAGTATTTGAACCTCTGGCTCCACTACTTGCCCATTGTCACAAACTTAATACTTAACTCATACTCTCTGTGCTTTAGTTTCCTCATATGTAAACAGGACATAAAAAATACTTTCCTCACAAGTTAGCTATAAAAATGACATGAGATAAGGTGTTGTGAGCTATTATTATTTTTATTTATTCATTTAATTATTTACTGATAACTTATCACTCATTAGTCACTGTGCTAAATACTTGGGGATACAGCAATAAAACAGACAAGACACTCTGCCCACCTGGACATGGATTCTGTTGTTACTCTTTATCACCCTAGCATTTAATCTAACAGGTAATAGAAGTGAATCTAATTCCTGTAGTCAGAGAGGCTGACTCTATTCAGGTTTCCTAACAGAGAGGAAACACTTAAAACCAGACATGTCATCTTTTTTCACTGGATTCTTTCTGGCATGAGCACAAAGCTTCAAATACTGAGTTTTTACCTTTATCTGGTTTTATTAAGATCCATTCATCCTCATTCTTTGGGGGAATTACCAGTTTTTCCCATTTAACTTTATAAACTTTAATTTGTATGTGGCCAATTGGCTTACATTAATTTTCTTTTCTATTTTTATGATATTTAAACACTTGTTGTTACTTAGACTTTTGACAAATGAAAACTTAGTAATTGGGTTAAAAAAAATTCAAATAAGGAAACAGATTTATTACACTAACTTTGACAGCTACCTGAATTCAACTATTTGAATTTATAATGACTGGAATCATATTAACTAAAACAAAATCTTATATCATATAATATTTCAATATTAGGAATTTAATGTCTCGAGGTGCCATCATATAGGCAAAAGTGCCACATGAATATTCAAAAGCTATAGGCATGTAACTGACATATATAAGAGTAGTTTCAAGCAAATAATAGTTTTAAATTATTTCAGATTTCTTCAGATAAATTCAGGATGTCAAAAATACATGATAGGCTTTTTTACTCCATATTTTAAGTATATAAGATATCTTCCAAGAAAATAGTAAATTTTGGTTCAGCAATGCAAGTTACTGCCATATCTTCCTTCATTCTACTAAAAAGATTAAGCATGTGAAGTACTGTAAATAGTCCAATATTTACCTTTAGGCACGTGGAATTATAAAAGAAATAGCAGTCATTTCCAAATACTGCCATTTTCAACTCTCTTGCTGCTAATCCAATGTATTTTGAAAAATATATATGTATAAGAATTGCAGAAATGCAAATATAAGAACTATCAGTGTGTAAGAGAGAAAAAGAATATCTTTTTCACAGTCTTTCAGGCTATCAGTAGTATTCCTTTAAAACTGACCTCCTGTTGACAGTATATTACACAACAGATAACTCTTAAAGAAATTTCAGTTAGAGGATACCCTCTCTAGCTTCGCAGACCACTTTTTGTTGAAAGTGGTTGCTAGGAAGCACACAAACTGAAACTTTCAGAATTTTCCTCACTGTTACCTCATCCAATGTTTGCTCATCATAAATGACCTCACATGTAACTGTAGGCTAGTTTACCTGAGAGAACACTGTATTTCCCTTACTCATTAACTAAAGAGGACTAGCAAAAATAAAATAGCATATTTTAATCTTTAAATGTTCTGATTTAATATGGACTCTAAACTAGTTGATACTTTTATAATAGAAAGTAGTAAGTATTTCACAAGTAAACAACTTATAGAAGGTTTGAAAATAACACTAAATAGGTAAATGAGCTATCCATATTCTAAGACAATAAAAACAATTATTTAAATATGTATCTCTGCTATCCATTGATTTGGGAAAAATCATATTCAGATTATGATATATTAATAGGTACTTGAAAATAAATTAGGCTACATAGTCATCTTGTAGCTATATTCCATTTATTTGTTCATCCATCATAAAAAGAGTAATCTCTTCTTCCTATAGCAGAAAGGTTTCAGAGTGCTTGAAGGTTTTGAGAATCTGTTGAAAATAAGTGAAGTACGATTCCCAGAGGGAAACATTTCAATCAGCAGTTATTGATATCTTCCTCTTAGTGTCTTTCATCAACAAATTAAAACCTAGCAGAAATTAATTTAAAAATCATCAATGTATTAGTCCATTTTAATGCTGCTGATAAAAACATACCCAAGACTGAGAGAAAAAAGAGGTTTAAATGAACTTACAGTTCCACATGGCTGGAGAGGCCTCAGAATCATGGCAGGAGGTGAAAGGCACTTCTTACACAGTGGTGGCAACAGAAGACGAGGAAAAAGCAAAAGTGGAAACCCCCAATAAACTCATCAGATCTCATGAGACTTATTCACGATCACAAAAATGGCATGGGAAAGACCTGTCCCCATGATTCAATTACCTCCCCCTGGCTCCGTCCCACAACACATGGGAATTTTAGGAGATACAATTCAAGTTGAGATTTGGGTAGTGGCACAGCCAACTATATCATTCTGCCACTGGCCCCTCCACATCTCATGTCTTCACATTTCAAAACCAATCATGCCTTCCCAGTAGTTCCAAAAGTCTTAAACTCATTTCAGCATTAATCCAGAAGTCCACAGTCCAAAGTCTCATCTGAGACAAGGCAAATCCCTTCCACCTGAGCCTATAAAATCCAAAGCAAGCTAGAAACAATACGGGTACAGGTATTGGGTAAATGCAGCCACTCCAAGTGGGAGAAATTGGCCAAAACATAGGGGTTACAGGCCCCATGCATGTCCGAAATCCAGCAGGGCGGTCAAATTTTAAAGCTCAGAAATGATCTCCTTTGACTTCAGGTTTCATATCCAGGCCATGTGGATGGAAAAGATGGGTTCCCATGGTCTTGGGCAGCTCCGCCTCTGTGGCTTTACAGGGTACAGCCTTCCTCCTGGCTTTCACAGGCTGGCATTGAAAGTCTGCAGCTTTTCCAGGTGTATGTTGCAAGCTGTCAGTGGATCTACCATTCTGGAGATTGGAGGATGGTGGCCCTCTTCTCACAGCTCCACTAGGCAGTGCCCCAGGAGGGACTCTGTGTGGGGGCTTTAACTCCACATTTCCCTTCTGCACTGCCCTAGTGGAGGTTCTCCATGAGGGCCTCGTCCCTGCAGCAAACTTTTGCCTGGGCATCCAGGTGTTTCCATACATCTGAAATCTAGCTGGAGGTTCCCAGACTCAATTCTTGCCTTCTGTGGTCCTACAGGCTCAATACCACTTGGAAGCTGGCAAGGCTTGGGGTTCCACCCTCTGAAGTCACAGCGCGAGCTCTACGTTGGTCCCTTTCAGCCATGGCTAGAGCTGCTGGGTCACAGGGCACCAAGTCCCTAGGCTACACACAGCATGGGGACCCTGGGTCCAGCCCACGAAACCACTCTTTCCTCCTGGGCCTCTGGGCCTGTGATGGGATGGTCTGCCTTGAAGGTCTCTGACATACCCTGGAGACATTTTCCCCATGGTGTTGGGGATTAACATTAGGCTCCTGGCTACTTATGCAAATTTCTGTAGCTGGCTTAAATTTCTCCTCAAAAAACTTTTCTTTTTTTTTTCCTTCTCCTCAAATTTTTTCTTCTACTTCAATTCTACTCTTTCCTGTTGTAAATGTCTTTCTAGTCTTAAAAAAAAAAAAAAAAAAAAACTATTACAGCCAGGCTTGGTGGCTTATACCTGTAATCTCAGCACTTTGGGAGGCCGAGGCAGGTGGCTCACAAGGTCAGGAGTTCAAGAATAGCCTGACCAACATAGTGAAACCCTGTCTCTACTAAAAAAAATACAAAAAATAATTGGGCTTGGTGGCATGCACCTGTAATCTCAGCTACTCAGGAGGCTGAGGCAGGAAAATCGCTTGAACCTGGGAGGCAGAGGTTGCAGTGAGCAGAGATCACACCACTGCACTCCAGCCTGGAGACAGAGAAAGACTGTCTCAAAAAAAAAAAAAAAAAAAAAAGCTATTACTACCCTGTGAGGATGATTCCTCCTTTCCTCCTTGTAATGAAGAGTGATGGGAAATTTGTCTCCATGGCTGGGAGTAGGCCTGAAAATTCTGTAAGTATTTTGTGTTGGCCAAAGCAGGCTCACTCTGAGTGTCTTTCATCTTTGGTGCATGCTAGAGCACTAACATATCAGTCAGAGAAGAAAGACTTTCTTCGATTTTGTAATCCTGTGACACCACTTTTAGTACAGTGGCTGGTAGCAACTCCTTGGTAACTCTTCAGAATTATGAGAATTGGGCAAAGTTGATGGCTGCTACCCATCAGAGCATGAGTCCAGTTTATGACCGTGAATTGATCTTGTGACTCTCCCCTGATGTGGACTTGTGTTTCTGCCAGAAGCTTTGCTCCAGCTACTGAGGAAGCCAAAGTTTTGGAAATAGAAAGTGCTTGCTAAGAGATGACTAGATTTGCTCCTACTATACAAATAGTAAGTGTAGTGTGGTTTTAGGAGATGAGTATTTCCCAGAAATGACAGAATGTTGGACCTAAAAGGTTCTGTGGCAGTTTGGGAGGTGACAGTTAATAGCTGTGAAAGTTGTTGTCTCTTCGAAACTCATGAAACGAGCCGCTTTTCTGAATGCCTCTGAAGGAACAAAGAAGTCACTGGCACTTGACTGCAAAATGCTAAAAAGTTTCTGGTTCCAACATTATACAGCCAGCATCAGGTGTTTTCTTTTTTGGTAAATCTGGGATGTGATGTGGGAGAGGTTTTTGTGTTTTCCTATGAGAAAAAAGAAAGCAGAAAAGAAAGTAAACATTTTGAAATGGCAAATCTATTCCATCCTCCCTCCCCTCTGAATCCAGCAATCAAAAAATTGTGAATTTTTACATTTTAATTTTTTCATTGTCAGTATTCAGCATAACTGTGAACTTTTTAAAGGAGCTGTTTTATTTGTTGGGAACCCCCTTACTGTTTAGATACTGCTAAGTGAGATATCATTGCTTAATTTTTCCAAGGGCTAAGTCAGTAATATGCTGGACAGTTGAATACATGCAGGTAAGACAAAGAAATGAGACCTGGGCCTAGTCCAAGCCCAAAAAGGATGGAAGTAAAATCAGAATTCCCCTACAACTTCAGACTAGGAACCACTAAATGCAGTGAGATGGAAAGGCTACTATTCCTAAATATTTAGTATTTATTTGATTTAGTCATTGTCCATCTTATCAGTTACCCTCAAAATATTCTTTTGAGCAGTAAGTTAAAGCTGTTTTTAGCTCGCAGTTGATTGACTACCAGTACTCAAGCCATTTCAGCTGTTGGACCTCACCTTTAATTAAAATAAAAAAGATTCCTATGAAAAACTTGAGAATGAAATCCTGGTTGTAGTTATTCCTGTACTTCTGCATTAGTCTAAGACTGAAACTTTGCGTTCACTCTGGAAAGAACATCAGAACCATTTCGACCATGTTATGCTGCACAATAAGGCGTAGTTCAAACGGTAACTTTTTTTGATCCCAGGTATTTTTATTATAGCGTTTTCTGACAGTCTACTGGAAAAGCAGTTTTCATCCTGCTTGGGGATCTGGGGATGTCTAAATATTTCTAAACTTCTAGAGTGCTTCCCGCATGAACTAAAGATAACAGGTAAGTAGGTTTCATTGGAACTGCATTAAATCGACATCTGAAATGTTCACTGCTTATTATTTGATCTTTTTTTTTTCTTTTTTTCTTTTTTTTTTTATTGCATTTTAGGTTTTGGGGTACATGTGAAAAACATGCAAGGTTGTTGCATAGGTACATATGTGACAGTGTGATTTGCTGCCTTCCTCCCCTTCACCTATATCTGGCATTTCTCCCCATGCTATCCCTCCCCAACTCCCCACCCCCCTCTATCCCCCCTCTCCCCCCCAACAGACCCCAGTGTATAGTGCTCCCCTCCCTGTGTCCATGTGTTCTCATTGTTCAACACCCACCTATGAGTGAGAACATGTGGTGTTTGATTTTCTGTTCTTGTGTCAGTTTGCTGAGAATGATGGTTTCCAGGTTCATCCATGTCCCTACATTTAACTTCCAAATAAATCATCGGTTGAAACCGAGGTGGGGGACGCACGTGGGAACGCACCAGGAACGCATCAGCTTCTGCACTACAACTCCCAGAAGGCGCCGCGGCCAGGAAGCCGCTTCTGGATGGGCCTTCCCGCCCCTAGCTGGGGCTTGGCATAGTGGGGGCGCCGCGGCGGTGGCCGGGCGCCGAGTGTGGGTGGCCTGAGCGCCGCGGGTGACACCTACAGGGCTTCTCCCCGCCTGGACAGGACGCCGTTCCAAAGCGCGCCCTCCACTCGCACTGCTTGTTGGGCTCATCATGAAGCGCCTGGGCTCCGTGCAGCGGAAAATGCCGTGTGTGTTTGCGACGGAGGTGAAAGAGGAGCCTTCCGCCAAAAGGGAGCATCAGGTAAGCGGCAGCGCCGGGTAGGCTGGGCGGCCCGCGTGGGCTTCTCCCAGCGGCGCTGGCTCAGTGCGAACCCGGCGACGGCGGCTGGACGCGTTAGAACTGCCCTGCAGGCCAGGAGCCTCTGTAGGTTTCGTTGGGGAGGTCTGGGTTGGAAGTCTTATACGCCCTGAGTACAAGTCCAGGTTCTTGTACTTTTGTTAGTTGTAAGGCAGGGCATTTGCGAGAGAATTTTCCTGATCAGGAGATTCAAACTTGCCCTCGCAGGGAAATGGAAAAACCACAGGTCAGCACCTGTGGGTTTCAGGTCAGCACCTTTTGGGGAAACCTAATCAGATAATTGCCACAGTCCAAGCTTTACTACTTTTCAAAAGTGCAGTGAGAAAGGGGGGATATTATAAGACTTGCTTTACCTGTTACGTCGGAACCATTGGCGGTGTTGACAGTAGCCTAATTAGGTCACTGAAGATCAGACCTCATGTTACCAGTAATTACTTAATTTATTCTCTCAAGGTTTTCTCTTGTAGCAACGTGTTTTCTATATAATGTGCCCTCGGTAAATGCTAGTGAGTGAATAACAAGTAACCTATATTAAGGCAATTCTTTCATATTGTACTATAAAACGTTGTAGTCTTTGATCAGTAGAATCCCCAGTCATTAGTTGGGTGCTTCCCAACTTTGTTGATTACATACAAAATCCATGTGTCCATTGGAAATCCACCTCACTTGAGTTTCATCACTGCCACTGGCCTTCTCATCTTCTAGACTAAAATGTGTTTAAGGCAGATTGTCCTGTTATCTTTAGTCCCAGCCTGTAGGACCTGACACGTGGTAGGCACTGGATAAATATTTGTTGAATTAAATAATGAACCCTGGAATCATTTCAGGCCAATTTTCCCTTCACCTTGATGCTTTTTACCTTATAGCATCTGATCTTTTCATTCTTTCTACTGCTGTCACTGCTGTTATAGTTAATATTTCATATCCTGCCCATTGCACTACCTAATTGGTCTTACTTGCCAGTCTGATCATCACCATGTTCTTTCCTTGTCTAAATACCACAGTTATTACTCAGTGTTTGTAGCAGCAATCAGCCTTTTTTTTTTAGCTGTAATAAATAATGTAATCCATATAAAACATTATCATCTGTGTTAGTATTTCACTCTACTGTGATTTCCAACTTTGTATGTTAGAGGGGAGTAGTTTGTAAAAATATTCTCCACCAGGGAAAAGAAGCAGCCCCTTCTCTTACCTTTCTGCAATTAAAACAGCTTACAGTATTGTTTATAGCATAGCATCCACATTCTTAATTATAATTCAGGGCCTCCCACTAATGAGGCTCAGTCTATCCTCCATCCTTCTTAAAGTGAATTCTCTGTTTTAGCCATCTGTTTCATCCAGTGAACATATCAACCACAATCCTGTCTCAGATTTTTGCTCAGACTGTTCACTCTGGGTCACCTCTAGAATGTTTTTAATTTTTCAAGTCAGTTCTTCTCCATAAAATCTTAAATCAACTTAGTCATCTCAGTAATTTCTCCTACCCAGAAATTGTAGAGGGACACTCAATTGATATTCACTATTTTAATACATGTACTTTTTCCCCCCAGTAATAGTCTAAAGTCTTGATGACAGGTAGAGAAGGAGAATTTTATGTACCCCTCAGTGTCTCATGTTGTCCTTTGCACATGTGGATAGCAAAGACCAGATAATTGATTTTTATGGAAGGAATGTTTATACTCATCAGGAGCTCCATGGGGCAATCTTTCCCCCAGGATCTTTGATAAATTTAGATACACACACACTGCTATTGGACCAGACCCTGTGGCTCTACTTCCCTGGGTTAAATTGATATCCTTTGATACCAGAGTCATAAGTTAGTGAAAACCGGTTATATTTTTAAAGTACTGAATCCCTACTAGATGGTTATATTTTAAAAGTATTGAATACTTTCAATATACTTTCAGTACTAGAGTACTGAAATATACTTTCAATATACTTTCAGTACTTTGAGTACTTTCAATAGTACTTTCAGTACTAGAAGGGACTAATTTCTTAGTTTACCTGGTTGAAATAGTACCTTAGTCTTAAGCACACACACAGCAGTATGTTTATATAGTACAGTGTTGTTTCACTTTGTAAGATGTTGTTACTTCAGATATAACTGTAGAAATTGCCTAAGTCTTCTTCAGCAATGAAAATGAATTATAGATAAAAAGTTGGTAGGAACCCAAGAAACTGTCTTTTTCTCATCCTTGGTGCCTTTTTTTCTTCCTGACAGTAGAAAAATCATAAATATGTCAACAGCTCACTACTGGTAAAGCTGAAAGGGACAAGAAGAGGGTACCCTCAAAGCAAACACATTCAAAGGAAAAACAAAAGACAGGTGATTCTTGGTAGTTTTAAAAGTGAAAATTGTTAGGGGGAAAACATGAAAAAAAGAAAATCAGCTTCAGATCTTGAGTACTCATTGTGCAAAGACTTAGAACTAAAATGGTACTGAAGTATATGGTGTAACATCGCTAATATGGTCTAGTGGGCCAGCTTGCGCTATCTGTGGGGCTGTATTTACTGGAGTACCGATGTGAGGTCTTGCCTAAGAGGTGATGCCAGCAGGTCTTACTTCTTTTTTATATTCTAACTGCATAGTCTAGGACAAGGCTGTTCACAAACTAGATGCTCAAACTTTGTTGAATGAGTTACCACAAAGATTTTTAGATCAATGTAGACTTCTGAATACAACTTTCAAAGTAAACAATTCATCAGACTACATGAGGAAGTCAGGTAACTGTAAGAAAACTACTGTCAAAGTGAAGCCTAACTCAAGAGTCAAGAGATTTGTTTTATAGAGGAGATTTTTCTTTTGCCATCTTGAACATTTTTTAAGTAAGTAAATAAACCATAGCTGATACAGCTCAGAAATTTAAGTTTGTAGAACTGTCATGTCTCATATAAATCACTATTAATGGTAGGAAACCATCGGGGTTAACTTTCCTTTCAAGCAGAT